>NC_048223.1:126947569-126988982 GCF_002007445.2 Ailuropoda melanoleuca
AGAAGGGACAGAGTCGGCTGCGGGGTTTACAGGAAAGCAGCGGGGCCCTAAAATATGCATATGCCGGGTACTAATTTGAGTGCATTTTCCCTGAATTTAAGGGAACTTATACTATGGTTGTGCCAGACTATTCAACAAATGTCTCAGGCTATTTGGGTTTTGTCTCTGATTTTTTGAGTTCTAACTGCTTCATTCATATTAGGGAACAAAGCATCCATATTTTAAGACTGATTTATGAATATATCCTGCTACAAACCAATTTAGAATTCAGTCCCCTCCACTCCGTGCTGAATTAAGATACTGACATCTGCCAGGAGCAATCGGTTGAGATGAGTTTGAGGGTTGGTTGTTTTGTTTTGCTTTGTTTTAAAATACAGCACAAAATGATTTTAAGTGAAATTCCCAGGAATATAATTTGGGGCAAAGACAATCGAATGCTTAATGAACTCTATTCCCGAGCCTGCTATTTTTATCCCCATTCGTCTTCTCCGCTTGCATGTCCCCGTGCAGCCGTGCAGCAGGCGGTGGCGGCTCGGGGGCCGCAGAGGCAGAGACCGAGCCCGGGCCTCGCGGGTGGCGCTCCCAACTGGAGGAGAAAGGCGGCTTCCCCAGGGCTGTGGCCGGGTGGCACCATTCCCCACCCCCACCCGGGGGGTCTTTGGGGCTGGCACAGGGACCCACGGGGAGACGACCCAGGCTGCTCCTGGAGAAATGGCTTCACCTCCTGGGCAGGTGGCTAATAGGTGCTCACAGCAGGAAGGAGGCCGTATCTGGAGCCTGAAGCCTGTCTGTAAGAGCCTCTCACGAAGTCATCAGGGTCAAAGTTGATCTTCCTGTTATTAAGCTTGGCTGAGAATGTTCCTGTGGACTTTGGCAGTAAGTCAACATTCTTCATGTAAATGAAGTCGGTGGAAGAGAAGGTAAGGGAGCATCTTCATGAAGCCGCGGGCCAGCGAGGATGCTGCGGAGGAAAGCGGGGGCTCCGGGGAGGGCGCCTCTCCTCCCCCGGGAGGTGCTCTCGCCACGGCCACGCGCACTCGGTCAGCTTTGACAAAGCAGTCGGGCACCTGGTCCCTCGGTCACTCGGCAGCTGTGCTGCGGGCCACTGAGCGTATGACAGCTTGCAATGGCCTCAGTCTGGGGCGGTGGGTGCGGCTGTGGTTGGCAGCGTCTCGTCTCTGTCCCCGGGCTGTGGCCGCCTGCCAGCCGGGCTCTGACTCCAGCAGCCACAGAACGAAGGGGTCATGCAGTCCCCCGGCCTCTTTCCTGGAGAGTCTGTGGGTGCGCGCATTTGCACCCGTGAGCCCCACGGACCCGCCAGAGGGCTGGTCCCAGAAGCACACACACTCATGACTGCTTTGCTCTCTGGGTGGAGTGGGCTTTTATGGGTTCTAGCAAAGTCGACTCCCCCCAGGCTGTGAAAGCCCAGGGATGTTTATCATCCAGCCTGCGATGGTGGTGCACTTTGCCAAAGCCACTGCCGGCTCTCCTGCCCTGGGCCCTCCTTTCCTTCACCAGATTGAAAAGGCGTTTCCTAAGTTCTCACTGTTTTAGACACATTGTGGTCTTAGGGTTGGATTGCCACGGCTGCGAGGAGAGGGGCCGGCCTGCCCCACCACGCTGGCTCCATCTGCTTCAGGAGCTGGGGAGCACACCCCCCACTTCTGTATTTGTACTGCTGTCTCTGCTTTCCCACTTGTTTCCATAACTCCCGGCAGCAAATAGGGGCTGGTTATTCCCATTTCTCAGGTGAGGAAGTGGAGATTAAGGAAACTGCACACAGCCGTGCCGTCCAGCACCAGGGACACAAGCAGGGCCTGACTGCTCTGCGCTGGGGCTGTGCCAGCCTGCGGTCACAGTCACCACGGCGTCGCTGGGGGATGCCCCGGAGCAGGGCATCACTGAATGGGGAGCCGAGGAGCACTGAGATCCTCGGTGCAATCGAAAGTCTTTTTTTTTTCCTTTCAGAATCATCTTGTCTTTAAGTCGTCTTGAAATCTCTAGCGAAGAAGGCTGAACACCATGTCCTAAGGCTCGTGTGCCCGCGGGGCTGGTGCACACACATCCCCACCTGCGTCAGCAGGAAGTGCAATGCTTGGAGGTCTGTGGGGGGCGAGAGTGAAGGATCGTAGGTGTCAGCACCCTGGGGCCCCTGGAGGTCCTCAGGGAGGGAGCCAGACTCCACAGAAGATTCAAGTCCAGAGTGCTTTTGACCCAAAGCAAAGGGAGTCTCAAAGAGGGTAGACAGCTGGCGACCCTTGGGTGACCTTGGTCAGACCCGGCAGTTAGAACTTTCTCCATCTGGGATCTCCATCTGGACAGTGGGGAGCCACCAAGGACTAAGGCAATGTTGCACATTCAGATATCTGTCTAGGGACTCTCCCTCTGTCAGAGGGAGGACGGAAACCGGGTGCAGCAGCAGAGAAAGGCCCAGAAGGAAGAGAAAACCAAGTAAGAAAATGGCAGGTCGCTAAAGCCGGGCCTGCAGGCCTGGGCCAGAGGCTGGACCTGAGAAGTCTCAGAGGAAGAACCCATGGAGAGATTTCTGGTTTGGGGGACAGGTCAGGGGAGGCATGCTCTCCACCCCCGGAGAGGAGAGCCTCAGAGGACTAGGATTTCCTGGGATATAATGGGCTTGTGGGAAGGAGTCATAGGCAGGGCCTTTGGTACTAACCGTGGGTACCCACAGAATATCTGAGGGGGGGAGGGACATTTGCATCCGGAGCCCAGGACCAGACATGGGTGTCCCTCGAGAGGAGGCAGGAGAAGGCTCCCTAAGGACNCGGCGGTGGCGGCTCGGGGGCCGCAGAGGCAGAGACCGAGCCCGGGCCTCGCGGGTGGCGCTCCCAGCTGGAGGAGAAAGGCGGCTTCCCCAGGGCTGTGGCCCGGTGGCACCGTTCCCCACCCCCACCCGGAGGGTCTTTGGGGCTGGCACAGGGACCCACGGGGAGACGACCCAGGCTGCTCCTGGAGAAATGGCTTCACCTCCTGGGCAGGTGGCTAATAGGTGCTCACAGCAGGAAGGAGGCCGTATCTGGAGCCTGAAGCCTGTCTGTAAGAGCCTCTCGCGAAGTCATCAGGGTCAAAGTTGATCTTCCTGTTAATAAGCTTGGCTGAGAATGTTCCTGTGGACTTTGGCAGTAAGTCAACATTCTTCATGTAAATGAAGTCGGTGGAAGAGAAGGTAAGGGAGCATCTTCATGAAGCCGCGGGCCAGCGAGGATGCTGCGGAGGAAAGCGGGGGCTCCGGGGAGGGCGCCTCTCCTCCCCCGGGAGGTGCTCTCGCCACGGCCACGCGCACTCGGTCAGCTTTGACAAAGCAGTCGGGCACCTGGTCCCTCGGTCACTCGGCAGCTGTGCTGCGGGCCACTGAGCGTATGACAGCTTGCAATGGCCTCAGTCTGGGGCGGTGGGTGCGGCTGTGGTTGGCAGCGTCTCGTCTCTGTCCCCGGGCTGTGGCCGCCTGCCAGCCGGGCTCTGACTCCAGCAGCCACAGAACGAAGGGGTCATGCAGTCCCCCGGCCTCTTTCCTGGAGAGTCTGTGGGTGCGCGCATTTGCACCCGTGAGCCCCACGGACCCGCCAGAGGGCTGGTCCCAGAAGCACACACACTCATGACTGCTTTGCTCTCTGGGTGGAGTGGGCTTTTATGGGTTCTAGCAAAGTCGACTCCCCCCAGGCTGTGAAAGCCCAGGGATGTTTATCATCCAGCCTGCGATGGTGGTGCACTTTGCCAAAGCCACTGCCGGCTCTCCTGCCCTGGGCCCTCCTTTCCTTCACCAGATTGAAAAGGCGTTTCCTAAGTTCTCACTGTTTTAGACACATTGTGGTCTTAGGGTTGGATTGCCACGGCTGCGAGGAGAGGGGCCGGCCTGCCCCACCACGCTGGCTCCATCTGCTTCAGGAGCTGGGGAGCACACCCCCCACTTCTGTATTTGTACTGCTGTCTCTGCTTTCCCACTTGTTTCCATAACTCCCGGCAGCAAATAGGGGCTGGTTATTCCCATTTCTCAGGTGAGGAAGTGGAGATTAAGGAAACTGCACACAGCCGTGCCGTCCAGCACCAGGGACACAAGCAGGGCCTGACTGCTCTGCGCTGGGGCTGTGCCAGCCTGCGGTCACAGTCACCACGGCGTCGCTGGGGGATGCCCCGGAGCAGGGCATCACTGAATGGGGAGCCGAGGAGCACTGAGATCCTCGGTGCAATCGAAAGTCTTTTTTTTTTCCTTTCAGAATCATCTTGTCTTTAAGTCGTCTTGAAATCTCTAGCGAAGAAGGCTGAACACCATGTCCTAAGGCTCGTGTGCCCGCGGGGCTGGTGCACACACATCCCCACCTGCGTCAGCAGGAAGTGCAATGCTTGGAGGTCTGTGGGGGGTGAGAGTGAAGGATCGTAGGTGTCAGCACCCTGGGGCCCCTGGAGGTCCTCAGGGAGGGAGCCAGACTCCACAGAAGATTCAAGTCCAGAGTGCTTTTGACCCAAAGCAAAGGGAGTCTCAAAGAGGGTAGACAGCTGGCGACCCTTGGGTGACCTTGGTCAGACCCGGCAGTTAGAACTTTCTCCATCTGGGATCTCCATCTGGACAGTGGGGAGCCACCAAGGACTAAGGCAATGTTGCACATTCAGATATCTGTCTAGGGACTCTCCCTCTGTCAGAGGGAGGACGGAAACCGGGTGCAGCAGCAGAGAAAGGCCCAGAAGGAAGAGAAAACCAAGTAAGAAAACGGCAGGTCGCTAAAGCCAGGCCTGCAGGCCTGGGCCAGAGGCTGGACCTGAGAAGTCTCAGAGGAAGAACCCATGGAGAGATTTCTGGTCTGGGGGACAGGTCAGGGGAGGCATGCTCTCCACCCCTGGAGAGGAGAGCCTCAGAGGACTAGGATTTCCTGGGATATAATGGGCTAGTGGGAAGGAGTCATAGGCAGGGCCTTTGGTACTAACCGTGGGTACCCACAGAATATCTGAGAGGGGGAGGGGCATTTGCATCCGGAGCCCAGGACCAGACATGGGTGTCCCTCGAGAGGAGGCAGGAGAAGGCTCCCTAAGGACGGGGTGAAGAGGGAGAGAAGAGGAGATACGCGGCCTGTGTCGAGGCCTAGGAGGTGAGCAGAGCCAGACCTGTCCCGAGGTGTTGAGGGGCGCTGGGCCGTGGTGCTGGCCAGCAGTCAGAGGAGCCCAAGGAAAAGTCTTCCCTTTCCCTTTCTACTCAAGTGCAGGAAAGCCAAGCGTCACAGATCACAGCATCACTCTGGGGCCCCAAAGGCACCGGCCAGCAGCAAGCTACCCCCAGGCCCAGGGCTGGAGGCACGGCTGGAATTCACACCCACAGGGGGGCTTCGAGAAGGGAGCTCTAGAGCTGCCGGTTTGTGCCTCCCCGTCTTCGACAACTCTGGTCACAGTGTGAGCNGCGAAGTCATCAGGGTCAAAGTTGATCTTCCTGTTAATAAGCTTGGCTGAGAATGTTCCTGTGGACTTTGGCAGTAAGTCAACATTCTTCATGTAAATGAAGTCGGTGGNCGTCACTCTGGGGCCCCGAAGGCACCGGCCAGCAGCAAGCTACCCCCAGGCCCAGGGCTGGAGGCACGGCTGGAATTCACACCCACAGGGGGGCTTCGAGAAGGGAGCTCTAGAGCTGCCGGTTTGTGCCNAGGGTGCCTCTCCTCCCCCGGGAGGTGCTCTCGCCACGGCCATGCGCACTCGGTCAGCTTTGACAAAGCAGTCAGGCACCTGGCCCCTCGGTCACTCGGCGGCTGCGCTGCGGGCCACTGAGCACGTGACAGCTTGCGATGGCCTCAGTCTCAGGGCGGTGGGTGCGGCTGTGGTTGGCAGCGTCTCGTCTCTGTCCCCGGGCTGCTGCCGCCTGCCAGCCGGGCTCTGACTCCAGCCGCCACAGAACGAAGGGGTCACGCAGTCCCCCAGCCTCTTTCCTGGAGAGTCTGTGGGTGCGCGCATTTGCACCCGTGAGCCCCACGGACCCGCCAGAGGGCTGGTCCCAGAAGCACACACACTCATGACTGCTTTGCTCTCTGGGTGGAGTGGGCTTTTATGGGTTCTAGCAAAGTCGACTCCCCCCAGGCTGTGAAAGCCCAGGGACGTTTATCATCCAGCCTGCGATGGTGGTGCACTTTGCCAAAGCCACTGCCGGCTCTCCTGCCCTGGGCCCTCCTTTCCTTCACCAGATTGAAAAGGCGTTTCCTAAGTTCTCACTGTTTTAGACACATTGTGGTCTTAGGGTTGGATTGCCACGGCTGCGAGGAGAGGGGCCGGCCTGCCCCACCACGCTGGCTCCATCTGCTTCAGGAGCTGGGGAGCACACCCCCCACTTCTGTATTTGTACTGCTGTCTCTGCTTTCCCACTTGTTTCCATAACTCCCGGCAGCAAATAGGGGCTGGTTATTCCCATTTCTCAGGTGAGGAAGTGGAGATTAAGGAAACTGCACACAGCCGTGCCGTCCAGCACCAGGGACACAAGCAGGGCCTGACTGCTCTGCGCTGGGGCTGTGCCAGCCTGCGGTCACAGTCACCACGGCGTCGCTGGGGGATGCCCCGGAGCAGGGCATCACTGAATGGGGAGCCGAGGAGCACTGAGATCCTCGGTGCAATCGAAAGTCTTTTTTTTTTCCTTTCAGAATCATCTTGTCTTTAAGTCGTCTTGAAATCTCTAGCGAAGAAGGCTGAACACCATGTCCTAAGGCTCGTGTGCCCGCGGGGCTGGTGCACACACATCCCCACCTGCGTCAGCAGGAAGTGCAATGCTTGGAGGTCTGTGGGGGGTGAGAGTGAAGGATCGTAGGTGTCAGCACCCTGGGGCCCCTGGAGGTCCTCAGGGAGGGAGCCAGACTCCACAGAAGATTCAAGTCCAGAGTGCTTTTGACCCAAAGCAAAGGGAGNGAGCAAAAACACAAGCAAGCAAGAACCCTTCCCCGAGGGAGCTCTGGCCTTGGGGACCTCTGGGTCCTTTAGGCTGGGCTGGCCACGTGCTGCTTCGGTGGAGGGAAGGTGGGAGGGCGGCCGAGCCGTGCGTCCTGCGGGAGCCCTGCATGCCTCGCTGTCTCCTCTTCTTCAGCCCTCGTCACCCAGGAAGAGGGGCCTCCACCCAGCAAGCACAAGTCAGAGAGCCCTCTGCCGCCAGCCCACGGGCCCTGCCAGGCAGCCCTGCCGACAACCACGGAGGCTCTGCCAGGAAAGTGTCAATGGGCGACATCGCTCCTGGCAACCGGAGCCTGCCCCTCTGAAGCCCCTGCCATCAGAGGCGATTTGCCTCCTGGATGAAGGTGTTGTCTGGTTGCGAGGGACAAGGAGCAACCCCTCCGAGGGACACGCGGCCGTGATGGGGCCGCAGAGGGGAGACAGGCTGCACCTGTGGTGTGCGTGACTCGCGAGGACCGCGTGGGGTAGAGGCTGGGAGTTCTAGGCAGAGGTGACGGCACAAGTTTGCAGTGTCCCGTGCTGTCAGAGGTGGGTCCCTGAGCATCCCAGGCTCCCCGGTTCCTGGAAATGCTTAGGGCNGAGAATCAAAATACAATCCACCAATGTCCGGTTCCAGACAAGACGGAATAGATAACATCCTCCCTGAGCCCCTCCACTAAGTACAGCTAAAATCCACAGACATGGCACATTAAATAACATAGGACTGAATTGTGTAAAGACCAACATGACCGGCCAGGGAACTGGGTCTCGAGAGGCAGCAGCGTGGTGAGTGTCCCGGGGTCNCGTCCCCCAGGCTGGCCCTTCCTTGTGTCTACTGTTTCCCCCCACCCAGACCTGGGTAATCCTGCCTGGGGCAGAGCCCCGAGGTGCTGCAGGGGGCTCGCGGCTTCCTGCAGGTGCTGAGGATACAGGCTGGGTTTATTTTTATTAAGATAGTGAAAAACAAAACAAAACAAAACACTGTCCAGCCTGAAGTCAAACCATCCTGGAATATTTGGTAGAAATTATGTTCTCAAGCATCCGATAAGAAATAAGCATGAGAGACCAATACTTCGTTCAGTTCATGAAGATTCTTACGGCAGAAACAACTCAGCAGGAAATAAAAGTGACAGTGGCTAAGACATACCCAGTGAAGCTGTCAGAAGAATTGAAATCTTTTGGCAGACCCAAGTCTGTAACAATGATCTAGAAAATATTAAAATTGAAAAATATGATGACTGCAAATAGAAAGTATACGCTGACAAAAGCTAAAATTAGTTTTATATATAATATTATATATTATTATATTATATATTATATATATTATATATATATTATATAATATAGTTGACATAATTTATATATATATATATGTCATTGACCAGGCTAATGTAAATATTGTAAATATTGTATTGTAATGTAAATAATGTAAATGATTAAGATCATTTAAAAATCTCGCTCATCTTTAGGATTGTCCTCAAAAGGAAGTACAAATCATAAGTGAGTTTAAACGTACACAGCTTACTCATTAGTGTTCAGTCTGCCTTAACTTGTTTAGCTCTAGATTTTGCTGATCTATGAANAAAGTGTTTCTATTTTTATTATAAATTGATCTAACCAGATTTGTTCTAGAAGATACTTTCTCTACAAAAACTCAGTGTTGATATGATTTGTTTCAAATATTTGCATTTATAAAATGTTGTCCAAGTATTTTGAGAATGGAAACTATGAGGACACAAAAGAATCAAAATACTATCCACCAATGTCCGGTTCCAGACAAGACGGAATAGATAACATCCTCCCTGAGCCCCTCCACTAAGTACAGATAAAATCCACAGACATGGCACATTAAATAACATAGGACTGAATGGTGTAAAGACCAACATGACCGGCCAGGGAACTGGGTCTCGAGAGGCAGCAGCGTGGTGAGTGTCCCGGGGTCTTTGTTTATTTCCCATTTGTAGTGAGTGAGGCACTGGACAAGTGTGCAGTCCTGAAATCCGCCAGACACAGACTGGGGGAAGAAAAAAGAGCCGAAGAAAAACTTGCCCTCTCTTGCCAAAGGACCAGGAAAGGAGTGCTCTTTGACATTATGGTCGATCATGGATAACCATAATAAAAATTTTGGTAAATTAGACTTCATCAAAATTTAAAACTCTAACCCTACAGAAGATTCTCTTGAGAGGATGGAAAATCAAGATACAGACAGGGAGAAAGTATTTGTAAAACATGCATCTGACAAAGGACTCAGATAAAGAATTCTCAAAACTCGACGGTCAAAAATACAAATAACGTAAAATCTTTTTTAGAACATGCCCAAAGCAATAATTAATTAAGGAAACGTGATAAATTTCAAGTCTTAATAATATGTAGATGCTCAGATTGTTTGAAAACCTAAATAATAAAGAGATGTGAGTCATTAAAATAATACAAATAATTCAATTCAAAAATGGACGAAAGACGCCAGTTCGCCACAGAGGATGTAGGATGGCAAATTAGCACATTAAAATATGTTCAACATCATCGCACATTTGGGAAATGCGAACTACACCCACGATGAGAAATTCCTGCATATCTGTGGGAAGAGCTAAAAGTAAAAATTGCGACAATACCAGATGCTCGCATGGATGCAGGGAAACTGGATCTTTTATCCATTTCTGTGGGAAGTGCAAATGGACACAGACTCTAGAAAACAGTGTGGCAGTTTCCTAAAATTGAATCTTAGTGGATGACCCAGTAATCACATTCCTGACCATATGTCCCAGAGAAATGGGAACACTGACCACACACCAATCTGGATGTGAGTACTCACAGGCAGCTTGGCTTACAACAGCCGGATACTGGGAACAACCCAAATGTCCCTAAGGGGGTGAATGGTCAGGTAAACTGGTGTATGCCCTTATCATGGAACACTACCCAGGAATAAAAAGAGTGAATTATCTATACACGCAGTAACTCCCATGGATTCCAAGGCAAAGTGCAGAGTGAGAGAAGACAATCTCCAAAGGCTATTCGCACTAGGATTCCACTTAGTGGCCATTCCTGAGTGAGGGAGATTGTAGGGATGGAGGACAGACTCGTGCTGTGCCGGGAAGGGGGTGGGGGAGCGGATGTGGTTACACGGCGACAGCACAGAGGAGATCTTCATAGAGATGGAAGAGTTCTGTGCTTGACTGCGGCGATCACACCAACCCACATATGTGGTAAAATTGCACAAATCTAAATACACAAGTGCACGTAAGATGAAATCTGAAAAAGTTCTGTGGCTTGTACCAAAGTCCATTTTCTAGTTTTCCTGTCATACGTTATAAGCCATTGCCTTTGGCTAGAACTGGGTGAAGCATACACAGCATCACTTGTGTGATCTTTGTAACCTTCTGAGAACCGATAATTATTCAAAATAAATATTTAAATGCAATGCTATGCCCATACATACAGGGTCTCAAGTAGTCATGCCTATGCCTAGCACAAAATTTCTCTGACCTGACCCGACCCATCCTGGCTCAGTCCAAAATACAATCTTGATAATTAATAAGGAGTGTATTTATATTGATAATATTTGCTGTTTCCCAAACTTTGCAAATTCCTTTGCATCTCTGTGGTTTTACATATGCCATTTTCTTCATTTGAAGACTACTGATGCTGAGGCGCCTGGGTGGCTCAGTCGGTGAGGCGTCTGCCTTCCACTCAGGTCATGATCCCAGAGTCCTCGGATCCAGTCCCGCATCAGGCTCCCTGCTCCGCGGGGAACCTGCTTCTCCCTCTTGAAAATAAATAAACAAAAATCTAAAATAAATAAAAAAAAATAAAGAAAGAAAGAAAGAAAGAATGAAGATCATTGATGCCCCTTCTCAGATACAAAGTCAGCTTCACTCTTCAGAAATTCAGTTCTGTACTTGCTTTTCTGGTGCACGCATTTTAACAAGAATTAAATATATTATTTAAATATTATTAACAGATGAATTATGTATTAATAAGGATTCAATGACTATGTATTTGTGTGTCTGTTACAATCTGTAGCAATCATGGGTCACATCCCAGAGATTACAACTGAATCACAGTCGCCCTCGTAGAACCGTATTTTTAATGGTGAAGAGCAGCGGACTATGCCACCGAGCTATGCCTCTTCGGTTTAGGGATTATTTCGAACTGATTATTTTGAGAAACTGCAGATACGGGAGGAGCTCTGAAAAAGAGCCCTTTTTGTGAGGGAAATTTATATTAAAAATCTCCATGTGTCTCTCTCTCCACACCAGGAAGAGAAGATGATGAAATCTCAGGAAACCCTTATCCGAGGAGAAGGTGCCAGACTTCAATCGCATCAAACATTCCTCTGTCACCTGGTTTTTCCCGTGCTCCTCCCCCTCCCCCACCTACTCCCAGCATCCTTCTGCTGTCATCAGCGGGGGTGGTGCTCAAGATGGTGGCTTGCAGTGCCTCGGAGAGCTCCACTCCGCTTCCTGGCACCCCCCGTCTCGGTAGAGGTAGACGCATCAGTAAAGCAGCCTTGTTTTTCTCGTGTTGCCTATCTTTTGTGGCAAATGGTCTCAGCCAAGAACTCAGAAGGATAGAAGGAAAATTGTTTTTCCTCTCCTACGATGGGAATATATGGGCAATTGATTCAGAAGAGAGAAACGCCCAAGAATCTAAGTACCTTTGGTCATGTGACCAACCTGAACCCCTGTATGTGTGCACACATGTGCGTATGTGCCCACACACACACACGCATGCATGCTAGATTGGCTGTGTATTTTTGTGTGTATCATCATATGACATAGATGTCTGTGGTACTTGTTTGTATATTACCTGCATGCCTATGTCCGTACACACACGCAGACGCCATCATTTGGTCACGGCATCTGAAATGCTGATGGAGCGTGTCCTGCTACCCAGCACCTGTGCCTCTCCTGGTGACTGTTTGCTTCCTCAGGAGCCACTCTTGTGACCCAGAGTCAGGGGTGAGGGCGAGTGTGCCGTGCCAGGCCCACCTGCTCCCCATGCCCCTCAGCCAAGGGCTTGTGTGTATCACTGCACGTGCAGTGAGAGAGAGGCTGGAGGGATGGATCCCCTGGGCAGGTCTTGAAAGATCTGGGTAGCCACAGGCAAATCATCTAACCCCATGGAAGCTCTGTTTCCTTCTCTGTAAAACAGACACGTGGCAATCCCACAATCACCTTGCACGGCCCAGGTGAGGGTTAACTCTGATTCTGTGTAACACACCCCGTCCACAGCTCCGTGCCTGGCAGAGATTGCTGAGTGTGAGACTGTGGAGCAGCTTCATGGGATTGGAAAAGTCAATCGCCTTGGCTGGTCTCAGTCACGGACCTTGAGCCCGAGGAAGGGCGAACCAATGGACAAATAGTAACCAGGGGCCTGGTGGTCTCAGACCGCAGAGGATGTAGGAGTGGGGCCATTAGTGATGATGGATGGCAGTCCTGCATGGAGTTGGCCACATCCTAGTTCCTAAACATTACAGGTTACATGTTAGAATCATTTGGTGACATCTTGATTTCTAAATTTCTGTATTCGTCTCTGCATCTATCTATCTATCTATCTATCTATCTATCTATCTATCTATCTATCATCTGTCCTTCCATCTGTCACCTCTGTCTTCCTTCTCTCTTTGTTTTGGCCTCTTCCTATTTTTATTGTGTCCATTTTCAGGCCCCACACCAGACTGCCTGAATCAAAATTTCTGGAGTAGAGCCTGGAAATGTGCATTTCTTCAAAGTTCCTTTGGTAGACATGTAGGGGATCATGTGTCTTATGGGAAAGGCCCCTCCCACATCCACTGGAACGGCTACCACAGAACCCCCTTGGCTGCAGAAGATCGGTCCAAGCTGAGCGTCTCTCCCCAGTCAATCAGACCTCTTCTGGGGACTCTGGATCCAGGAAAGAGAAAAAGAGAAGCCCACCCCTAACACCATGTGAAGCTGTAAGTTGTGAAATTTGCCAGCTGTAGGCATCCATGTTTTATCTCCAACGACAGAGACAGAAGTGGCTGACACACTCATAGCAGGAAGGATGAGCACAGGTGACAAATGGAGACAGTCTCCGGGTTTCTAGGCGTGCAAGAGGCCAGCCACATCCCTGCTCCTGGGTCGCCAGAGCTCTCACAACCAGGACCCCCACTGGCTTCAGCTGCTAGGGTGGGGTTTCTGCCACTTCTAGTCAATTCCAATCCTTAGCCTCTTTTGGGAATCCTCTCCAGAGAGAATTTTTCCAAATATCCTTCACAGATTCCAGGGGACACTGTTTGCAGTCAGTCATATCACCTTCAAAATCTTCAAGATGGTTAAGTCCTATGATCTGCAAGCTAACCTCTTCTCTGTAGCTGAACATAGTCTGGAAACAAATTTTCATGGGTTCCATGGATAGATGTTAGAGATAGATAGATGATAGATAGACAGATAGATGATAGATAGATGATAGACAGATAGAGATAGATAGATGATAGGAAAGGAAAGGAAAGGAAAGGAAAGGAAAGGAAAGGAAAGGAAAGGAAAGGAAAGGAAAGGAAAGGAAAGGAAAGGAAAGGAAAGGAAAGGAAAGGAAAGGAAAGGAAAGGAAAGGAAAGGAAAGGAAAGGAAAGGAAAGGAAAGGAAAGGAAAGGAAAGGAAAGGAAAGGAAAGGAAAGGAAAGGAAAGGAAAGGAAAGGAAAGGAAAGGAAAGGAAAGGAAAGGAAAGGAAAGGAAAGGAAAGGAAAGGAAAGGAAAGGAAAGGAAAGGAAAGGAAAGGAAAGGAAAGGAAAGGAAAGGAAAGGAAAGGAAAGGAAAGGAAAGGAAAGGAAAGGAAAGGAAAGGAAAGGAAAGGAAAGGAAAGGAAAGGAAAGGAAAGGAAAGGAAAGGAAAGGAAAGGAAAGGAAAGGAAAGGAAAGGAAAGGAAAGGAAAGGAAAGGAAAGGAAAGGAAAGGAAAGGAAAGGAAAGGAAAGGAAAGGAAAGGAAAGGAAAGGAAAGGAAAGGAAAGGAAAGGAAAGGAAAGGAAAGGAAAGGAAAGGAAAGGAAAGGAAAGGAAAGGAAAGGAAAGGAAAGGAAAGGAAAGGAAAGGAAAGGAAAGGAAAGGAAAGGAAAGGAAAGGAAAGGAAAGGAAAGGAAAGGAAAGGAAAGGAAAGGAAAGGAAAGGAAAGGAAAGGAAAGGAAAGGAAAGGAAAGGAAAGGAAAGGAAAGGAAAGGAAAGGAAAGGAAAGGAAAGGAAAGGAAAGGAAAGGAAAGGAAAGGAAAGGAAAGGAAAGGAAAGGAAAGGAAAGGAAAGGAAAGGAAAGGAAAGGAAAGGAAAGGAAAGGAAAGGAAAGGAAAGGAAAGGAAAGGAAAGGAAAGGAAAGGAAAGGAAAGGAAAGGAAAGGAAAGGAAAGGAAAGGAAAGGAAAGGAAAGGAAAGGAAAGGAAAGGAAAGGAAAGGAAAGGAAAGGAAAGGAAAGGAAAGGAAAGGAAAGGAAAGGAAAGGAAAGGAAAGGAAAGGAAAGGAAAGGAAAGGAAAGGAAAGGAAAGGAAAGGAAAGGAAAGGAAAGGAAAGGAAAGGAAAGGAAAGGAAAGGAAAGGAAAGGAAAGGAAAGGAAAGGAAAGGAAAGGAAAGGAAAGGAAAGGAAAGGAAAGGAAAGGAAAGGAAAGGAAAGGAAAGGAAAGGAAAGGAAAGGAAAGGAAAGGAAAGGAAAGGAAAGGAAAGGAAAGGAAAGGAAAGGAAAGGAAAGGAAAGGAAAGGAAAGGAAAGGAAAGGAAAGGAAAGGAAAGGAAAGGAAAGGAAAGGAAAGGAAAGGAAAGGAAAGGAAAGGAAAGGAAAGGAAAGGAAAGGAAAGGAAAGGAAAGGAAAGGAAAGGAAAGGAAAGGAAAGGAAAGGAAAGGAAAGGAAAGGAAAGGAAAGGAAAGGAAAGGAAAGGAAAGGAAAGGAAAGGAAAGGAAAGGAAAGGAAAGGAAAGGAAAGGAAAGGAAAGGAAAGGAAAGGAAAGGAAAGGAAAGGAAAGGAAAGGAAAGGAAAGGAAAGGAAAGGAAAGGAAAGGAAAGGAAAGGAAAGGAAAGGAAAGGAAAGGAAAGGAAAGGAAAGGAAAGGAAAGGAAAGGAAAGGAAAGGAAAGGAAAGGAAAGGAAAGGAAAGGAAAGGAAAGGAAAGGAAAGGAAAGGAAAGGAAAGGAAAGGAAAGGAAAGGAAAGGAAAGGAAAGGAAAGGAAAGGAAAGGAAAGGAAAGGAAAGGAAAGGAAAGGAAAGGAAAGGAAAGGAAAGGAAAGGAAAGGAAAGGAAAGGAAAGGAAAGGAAAGGAAAGGAAAGGAAAGGAAAGGAAAGGAAAGGAAAGGAAAGGAAAGGAAAGGAAAGGAAAGGAAAGGAAAGGAAAGGAAAGGAAAGGAAAGGAAAGGAAAGGAAAGGAAAGGAAAGGAAAGGAAAGGAAAGGAAAGGAAAGGAAAGGAAAGGAAAGGAAAGGAAAGGAAAGGAAAGGAAAGGAAAGGAAAGGAAAGGAAAGGAAAGGAAAGGAAAGGAAAGGAAAGGAAAGGAAAGGAAAGGAAAGGAAAGGAAAGGAAAGGAAAGGAAAGGAAAGGAAAGGAAAGGAAAGGAAAGGAAAGGAAAGGAAAGGAAAGGAAAGGAAAGGAAAGGAAAGGAAAGGAAAGGAAAGGAAAGGAAAGGAAAGGAAAGGAAAGGAAAGGAAAGGAAAGGAAAGGAAAGGAAAGGAAAGGAAAGGAAAGGAAAGGAAAGGAAAGGAAAGGAAAGGAAAGGAAAGGAAAGGAAAGGAAAGGAAAGGAAAGGAAAGGAAAGGAAAGGAAAGGAAAGGAAAGGAAAGGAAAGGAAAGGAAAGGAAAGGAAAGGAAAGGAAAGGAAAGGAAAGGAAAGGAAAGGAAAGGAAAGGAAAGGAAAGGAAAGGAAAGGAAAGGAAAGGAAAGGAAAGGAAAGGAAAGGAAAGGAAAGGAAAGGAAAGGAAAGGAAAGGAAAGGAAAGGAAAGGAAAGGAAAGGAAAGGAAAGGAAAGGAAAGGAAAGGAAAGGAAAGGAAAGGAAAGGAAAGGAAAGGAAAGGAAAGGAAAGGAAAGGAAAGGAAAGGAAAGGAAAGGAAAGGAAAGGAAAGGAAAGGAAAGGAAAGGAAAGGAAAGGAAAGGAAAGGAAAGGAAAGGAAAGGAAAGGAAAGGAAAGGAAAGGAAAGGAAAGGAAAGGAAAGGAAAGGAAAGGAAAGGAAAGGAAAGGAAAGGAAAGGAAAGGAAAGGAAAGGAAAGGAAAGGAAAGGAAAGGAAAGGAAAGGAAAGGAAAGGAAAGGAAAGGAAAGGAAAGGAAAGGAAAGGAAAGGAAAGGAAAGGAAAGGAAAGGAAAGGAAAGGAAAGGAAAGGAAAGGAAAGGAAAGGAAAGGAAAGGAAAGGAAAGGAAAGGAAAGGAAAGGAAAGGAAAGGAAAGGAAAGGAAAGGAAAGGAAAGGAAAGGAAAGGAAAGGAAAGGAAAGGAAAGGAAAGGAAAGGAAAGGAAAGGAAAGGAAAGGAAAGGAAAGGAAAGGAAAGGAAAGGAAAGGAAAGGAAAGGAAAGGAAAGGAAAGGAAAGGAAAGGAAAGGAAAGGAAAGGAAAGGAAAGGAAAGGAAAGGAAAGGAAAGGAAAGGAAAGGAAAGGAAAGGAAAGGAAAGGAAAGGAAAGGAAAGGAAAGGAAAGGAAAGGAAAGGAAAGGAAAGGAAAGGAAAGGAAAGGAAAGGAAAGGAAAGGAAAGGAAAGGAAAGGAAAGGAAAGGAAAGGAAAGGAAAGGAAAGGAAAGGAAAGGAAAGGAAAGGAAAGGAAAGGAAAGGAAAGGAAAGGAAAGGAAAGGAAAGGAAAGGAAAGGAAAGGAAAGGAAAGGAAAGGAAAGGAAAGGAAAGGAAAGGAAAGGAAAGGAAAGGAAAGGAAAGGAAAGGAAAGGAAAGGAAAGGAAAGGAAAGGAAAGGAAAGGAAAGGAAAGGAAAGGAAAGGAAAGGAAAGGAAAGGAAAGGAAAGGAAAGGAAAGGAAAGGAAAGGAAAGGAAAGGAAAGGAAAGGAAAGGAAAGGAAAGGAAAGGAAAGGAAAGGAAAGGAAAGGAAAGGAAAGGAAAGGAAAGGAAAGGAAAGGAAAGGAAAGGAAAGGAAAGGAAAGGAAAGGAAAGGAAAGGAAAGGAAAGGAAAGGAAAGGAAAGGAAAGGAAAGGAAAGGAAAGGAAAGGAAAGGAAAGGAAAGGAAAGGAAAGGAAAGGAAAGGAAAGGAAAGGAAAGGAAAGGAAAGGAAAGGAAAGGAAAGGAAAGGAAAGGAAAGGAAAGGAAAGGAAAGGAAAGGAAAGGAAAGGAAAGGAAAGGAAAGGAAAGGAAAGGAAAGGAAAGGAAAGGAAAGGAAAGGAAAGGAAAGGAAAGGAAAGGAAAGGAAAGGAAAGGAAAGGAAAGGAAAGGAAAGGAAAGGAAAGGAAAGGAAAGGAAAGGAAAGGAAAGGAAAGGAAAGGAAAGGAAAGGAAAGGAAAGGAAAGGAAAGGAAAGGAAAGGAAAGGAAAGGAAAGGAAAGGAAAGGAAAGGAAAGGAAAGGAAAGGAAAGGAAAGGAAAGGAAAGGAAAGGAAAGGAAAGGAAAGGAAAGGAAAGGAAAGGAAAGGAAAGGAAAGGAAAGGAAAGGAAAGGAAAGGAAAGGAAAGGAAAGGAAAGGAAAGGAAAGGAAAGGAAAGGAAAGGAAAGGAAAGGAAAGGAAAGGAAAGGAAAGGAAAGGAAAGGAAAGGAAAGGAAAGGAAAGGAAAGGAAAGGAAAGGAAAGGAAAGGAAAGGAAAGGAAAGGAAAGGAAAGGAAAGGAAAGGAAAGGAAAGGAAAGGAAAGGAAAGGAAAGGAAAGGAAAGGAAAGGAAAGGAAAGGAAAGGAAAGGAAAGGAAAGGAAAGGAAAGGAAAGGAAAGGAAAGGAAAGGAAAGGAAAGGAAAGGAAAGGAAAGGAAAGGAAAGGAAAGGAAAGGAAAGGAAAGGAAAGGAAAGGAAAGGAAAGGAAAGGAAAGGAAAGGAAAGGAAAGGAAAGGAAAGGAAAGGAAAGGAAAGGAAAGGAAAGGAAAGGAAAGGAAAGGAAAGGAAAGGAAAGGAAAGGAAAGGAAAGGAAAGGAAAGGAAAGGAAAGGAAAGGAAAGGAAAGGAAAGGAAAGGAAAGGAAAGGAAAGGAAAGGAAAGGAAAGGAAAGGAAAGGAAAGGAAAGGAAAGGAAAGGAAAGGAAAGGAAAGGAAAGGAAAGGAAAGGAAAGGAAAGGAAAGGAAAGGAAAGGAAAGGAAAGGAAAGGAAAGGAAAGGAAAGGAAAGGAAAGGAAAGGAAAGGAAAGGAAAGGAAAGGAAAGGAAAGGAAAGGAAAGGAAAGGAAAGGAAAGGAAAGGAAAGGAAAGGAAAGGAAAGGAAAGGAAAGGAAAGGAAAGGAAAGGAAAGGAAAGGAAAGGAAAGGAAAGGAAAGGAAAGGAAAGGAAAGGAAAGGAAAGGAAAGGAAAGGAAAGGAAAGGAAAGGAAAGGAAAGGAAAGGAAAGGAAAGGAAAGGAAAGGAAAGGAAAGGAAAGGAAAGGAAAGGAAAGGAAAGGAAAGGAAAGGAAAGGAAAGGAAAGGAAAGGAAAGGAAAGGAAAGGAAAGGAAAGGAAAGGAAAGGAAAGGAAAGGAAAGGAAAGGAAAGGAAAGGAAAGGAAAGGAAAGGAAAGGAAAGGAAAGGAAAGGAAAGGAAAGGAAAGGAAAGGAAAGGAAAGGAAAGGAAAGGAAAGGAAAGGAAAGGAAAGGAAAGGAAAGGAAAGGAAAGGAAAGGAAAGGAAAGGAAAGGAAAGGAAAGGAAAGGAAAGGAAAGGAAAGGAAAGGAAAGGAAAGGAAAGGAAAGGAAAGGAAAGGAAAGGAAAGGAAAGGAAAGGAAAGGAAAGGAAAGGAAAGGAAAGGAAAGGAAAGGAAAGGAAAGGAAAGGAAAGGAAAGGAAAGGAAAGGAAAGGAAAGGAAAGGAAAGGAAAGGAAAGGAAAGGAAAGGAAAGGAAAGGAAAGGAAAGGAAAGGAAAGGAAAGGAAAGGAAAGGAAAGGAAAGGAAAGGAAAGGAAAGGAAAGGAAAGGAAAGGAAAGGAAAGGAAAGGAAAGGAAAGGAAAGGAAAGGAAAGGAAAGGAAAGGAAAGGAAAGGAAAGGAAAGGAAAGGAAAGGAAAGGAAAGGAAAGGAAAGGAAAGGAAAGGAAAGGAAAGGAAAGGAAAGGAAAGGAAAGGAAAGGAAAGGAAAGGAAAGGAAAGGAAAGGAAAGGAAAGGAAAGGAAAGGAAAGGAAAGGAAAGGAAAGGAAAGGAAAGGAAAGGAAAGGAAAGGAAAGGAAAGGAAAGGAAAGGAAAGGAAAGGAAAGGAAAGGAAAGGAAAGGAAAGGAAAGGAAAGGAAAGGAAAGGAAAGGAAAGGAAAGGAAAGGAAAGGAAAGGAAAGGAAAGGAAAGGAAAGGAAAGGAAAGGAAAGGAAAGGAAAGGAAAGGAAAGGAAAGGAAAGGAAAGGAAAGGAAAGGAAAGGAAAGGAAAGGAAAGGAAAGGAAAGGAAAGGAAAGGAAAGGAAAGGAAAGGAAAGGAAAGGAAAGGAAAGGAAAGGAAAGGAAAGGAAAGGAAAGGAAAGGAAAGGAAAGGAAAGGAAAGGAAAGGAAAGGAAAGGAAAGGAAAGGAAAGGAAAGGAAAGGAAAGGAAAGGAAAGGAAAGGAAAGGAAAGGAAAGGAAAGGAAAGGAAAGGAAAGGAAAGGAAAGGAAAGGAAAGGAAAGGAAAGGAAAGGAAAGGAAAGGAAAGGAAAGGAAAGGAAAGGAAAGGAAAGGAAAGGAAAGGAAAGGAAAGGAAAGGAAAGGAAAGGAAAGGAAAGGAAAGGAAAGGAAAGGAAAGGAAAGGAAAGGAAAGGAAAGGAAAGGAAAGGAAAGGAAAGGAAAGGAAAGGAAAGGAAAGGAAAGGAAAGGAAAGGAAAGGAAAGGAAAGGAAAGGAAAGGAAAGGAAAGGAAAGGAAAGGAAAGGAAAGGAAAGGAAAGGAAAGGAAAGGAAAGGAAAGGAAAGGAAAGGAAAGGAAAGGAAAGGAAAGGAAAGGAAAGGAAAGGAAAGGAAAGGAAAGGAAAGGAAAGGAAAGGAAAGGAAAGGAAAGGAAAGGAAAGGAAAGGAAAGGAAAGGAAAGGAAAGGAAAGGAAAGGAAAGGAAAGGAAAGGAAAGGAAAGGAAAGGAAAGGAAAGGAAAGGAAAGGAAAGGAAAGGAAAGGAAAGGAAAGGAAAGGAAAGGAAAGGAAAGGAAAGGAAAGGAAAGGAAAGGAAAGGAAAGGAAAGGAAAGGAAAGGAAAGGAAAGGAAAGGAAAGGAAAGGAAAGGAAAGGAAAGGAAAGGAAAGGAAAGGAAAGGAAAGGAAAGGAAAGGAAAGGAAAGGAAAGGAAAGGAAAGGAAAGGAAAGGAAAGGAAAGGAAAGGAAAGGAAAGGAAAGGAAAGGAAAGGAAAGGAAAGGAAAGGAAAGGAAAGGAAAGGAAAGGAAAGGAAAGGAAAGGAAAGGAAAGGAAAGGAAAGGAAAGGAAAGGAAAGGAAAGGAAAGGAAAGGAAAGGAAAGGAAAGGAAAGGAAAGGAAAGGAAAGGAAAGGAAAGGAAAGGAAAGGAAAGGAAAGGAAAGGAAAGGAAAGGAAAGGAAAGGAAAGGAAAGGAAAGGAAAGGAAAGGAAAGGAAAGGAAAGGAAAGGAAAGGAAAGGAAAGGAAAGGAAAGGAAAGGAAAGGAAAGGAAAGGAAAGGAAAGGAAAGGAAAGGAAAGGAAAGGAAAGGAAAGGAAAGGAAAGGAAAGGAAAGGAAAGGAAAGGAAAGGAAAGGAAAGGAAAGGAAAGGAAAGGAAAGGAAAGGAAAGGAAAGGAAAGGAAAGGAAAGGAAAGGAAAGGAAAGGAAAGGAAAGGAAAGGAAAGGAAAGGAAAGGAAAGGAAAGGAAAGGAAAGGAAAGGAAAGGAAAGGAAAGGAAAGGAAAGGAAAGGAAAGGAAAGGAAAGGAAAGGAAAGGAAAGGAAAGGAAAGGAAAGGAAAGGAAAGGAAAGGAAAGGAAAGGAAAGGAAAGGAAAGGAAAGGAAAGGAAAGGAAAGGAAAGGAAAGGAAAGGAAAGGAAAGGAAAGGAAAGGAAAGGAAAGGAAAGGAAAGGAAAGGAAAGGAAAGGAAAGGAAAGGAAAGGAAAGGAAAGGAAAGGAAAGGAAAGGAAAGGAAAGGAAAGGAAAGGAAAGGAAAGGAAAGGAAAGGAAAGGAAAGGAAAGGAAAGGAAAGGAAAGGAAAGGAAAGGAAAGGAAAGGAAAGGAAAGGAAAGGAAAGGAAAGGAAAGGAAAGGAAAGGAAAGGAAAGGAAAGGAAAGGAAAGGAAAGGAAAGGAAAGGAAAGGAAAGGAAAGGAAAGGAAAGGAAAGGAAAGGAAAGGAAAGGAAAGGAAAGGAAAGGAAAGGAAAGGAAAGGAAAGGAAAGGAAAGGAAAGGAAAGGAAAGGAAAGGAAAGGAAAGGAAAGGAAAGGAAAGGAAAGGAAAGGAAAGGAAAGGAAAGGAAAGGAAAGGAAAGGAAAGGAAAGGAAAGGAAAGGAAAGGAAAGGAAAGGAAAGGAAAGGAAAGGAAAGGAAAGGAAAGGAAAGGAAAGGAAAGGAAAGGAAAGGAAAGGAAAGGAAAGGAAAGGAAAGGAAAGGAAAGGAAAGGAAAGGAAAGGAAAGGAAAGGAAAGGAAAGGAAAGGAAAGGAAAGGAAAGGAAAGGAAAGGAAAGGAAAGGAAAGGAAAGGAAAGGAAAGGAAAGGAAAGGAAAGGAAAGGAAAGGAAAGGAAAGGAAAGGAAAGGAAAGGAAAGGAAAGGAAAGGAAAGGAAAGGAAAGGAAAGGAAAGGAAAGGAAAGGAAAGGAAAGGAAAGGAAAGGAAAGGAAAGGAAAGGAAAGGAAAGGAAAGGAAAGGAAAGGAAAGGAAAGGAAAGGAAAGGAAAGGAAAGGAAAGGAAAGGAAAGGAAAGGAAAGGAAAGGAAAGGAAAGGAAAGGAAAGGAAAGGAAAGGAAAGGAAAGGAAAGGAAAGGAAAGGAAAGGAAAGGAAAGGAAAGGAAAGGAAAGGAAAGGAAAGGAAAGGAAAGGAAAGGAAAGGAAAGGAAAGGAAAGGAAAGGAAAGGAAAGGAAAGGAAAGGAAAGGAAAGGAAAGGAAAGGAAAGGAAAGGAAAGGAAAGGAAAGGAAAGGAAAGGAAAGGAAAGGAAAGGAAAGGAAAGGAAAGGAAAGAAAGAAAAGAAAAGAAAAGAAAAGAAAAGAAAAGAAAAAAGAAAAGAAAAGAAAAGAAAAGAAAAGAAAAGAAAAGAAAAGAAAAGAAAAAGAAAAGAAGGAAGAAGATGAACAGATAAATTTTAAAGTAGGGTTGGTCTAGTTGGAGCCCTGACTCTGTCCTCCACCCCAACCACTTCAGTTCACAGATGGGGAAACAGAGGCAGCGCCAGCAGCTTGACAACGTCAGACTGGACGTAGTGGTGTGAACAAAACAGAGCTCAGACTTCCATGTTCTAGAATAGCTGTCTCCAAGTCAAGTGTCAAGATGATTCAATGGGCTATAGGAAGAAAATATCAGAAATTCCATTTAGAAGTTTTACACCTCATGCTTTTGGAATATTTATTTCGTGTGTGTTCTAAAATGAATATCATACAGAAAAAAAATATATATATTAAAAAATACAATCATACACCCATACTGGGGCCAGTTTCTTACCGACAGAAGTGTGATCCAAGTGTTCGGTGACCAGTGTCACCCGCCCACCCTGGGTGGGTGCGTCTGAAAGCACTCTTCCACCTGCCCCATGTGACCATGCCTGTGCTGGACCAACAAGCCGCGGTCTGGCTCTCCCCCAGACTGGAATGTTCACCACGCTGGGAAAGAGCGCTGTTAGCAGCAGAGCGAGCTTGTTGCTACTTCTGGAAAGCTGAAAGAGTGAAGCATGGAAGTCTACAAAGTAAGGGTGGCTGGGTTCTGAGAGATCCGCTTTTATGTTTCAGAACAAAAACAAAGGTGCTCGGGAATCCTTCCGTATTCCAGGCCACGAGGTCAGAAGCAGCTGTCCCGCAAGGTGTCTGGCTGGGCTCTGGCGGCTGTGACCGCTGGACCTCAGAGCACATCCCATCCATGGATGTGACCCGACACATAGGACTCCAGGCCCTGCACCATGCCCTGTGTATTTCCCAAGCCAGGGGACTGGGACTCAGCTGCCCAAGTTCACAAGTGTTGATTTTAGAGGGGCATTTTAAATGCGCTCATGGGGGTTCCTGTTTGCGTCTCAGACCAACCCCCTTGCTGCTGTGGTTCTAGGGGTGGCCTGGTCTGTGGCATGTGGCTTCATTTAGAAGCCTGGGTCCTTCTGACCGGCAGAGTGTTGGCCCTGGTCCTTGCACTGAGTTTAATATTGTTAATAAACATGTTTCCAGTGCTCCCTGCTCCCTGATATCTGGCATATTAACAAGTAAGTGCTGCTAGGGGAATAGGAACCAGAATTCTACCATCAGAAATCGTATTTGGGAGGGGGGACATCCTTTCCCTCCTGCAATTGCAAGCTGGCTTTTTTATTGTAATAAAAAACAGAAGCCATGAAGAGCTCCGCCCTCCCTGGCACTTAAGAAAGGTGGTGTCAGACACAGGAGCTCACCTCTGGAGTGAAAACGTTGAGGATCGGGGAAGCTTTTGTTTGAATTCTAGAAGCAAACCCAAACTGTATTCTCTGATGAGGAAGAAAGAAACGATCATACGGCATGAACGACTGAAAAACGACTTGTATACCAGGCACAGATTTAAACAACAACAACAACAAAACAAAAACAAAGCCCATAATTACACTTGTACAAAGCAGAGATTTTGGATTTTTTTTTAAAGACAGGGTAAGTGACCCCTGCTTTGTCTGAGAGCCTTCTCTTGTCAGAATTTCTGCCAGTGTCATTTTTATGCGTGGGTTTGTGTGCACATTTTAGGAAAAGCATCCGGGTCTTAGAGACATGCCTCTACTAATCTGAGTGCATGCACAAATGCACTCGAGGTAGCTCGACCTGGCAAGGTCACGTCATCTGTCTTGAACAAAGGCCAGTTTTTCGCTAACCAGAGCCACCAGAGGCGGGCTCTTCACATCTTCAGGTTTAAGCTCCTGTTTATTTGGGTATGGCAGCAAACGAAGCATTCTCTTTATGTTCCAGCAGTTTCTGGAAAACCAGCTGTTCTAAATTTGGTTTAAAACATTTGTTAAAGTCACCAATAAATGAGGGAGAAGGAACCGGGCTGCCTTTGCAATAGGAAAAGGCTCTCAAGTTTCCTTAAACAAGACAGGCCTTCCTTCTAGATCAGTTTTAAATTTGAGGTTGCCTTTGGGGGATTGTTTCCATCCAGGCCTGGGGGGAGGGCTTTTCCAGCCCGCGTCCTTCTCTCAAGCGTGCCCAGCTAACCTGATGCCGAGAGCGAGAGCTGTGCGCAGAAGCCTGGGGACCCAGGTCGGCTGAGCCCTCGGGGTGACGCACTGGAGGAGCCTAGCGACCCTGGGCCAGCCGGGCAGCACGCGCAGAACCGTCAGCCCCAACCCCCACCCCCCACGGCTCACGTGCATAAGTCCTGAGGTTCGCGAGCATTTCCACAGAGAGTGTGACTGAGTGGGTCCCCACCAGCATCAGTGGGAACGGAAATTTTCGAGTGAGGATCCCTGCCAACACTGTAGTGAAATTCTTCGTCTGGAAAAAAAGGATGGTCTCCTCCTGGACTCAGCAGAGCCTCGAACGCCAGGACCCTCTCCCTCTGAGACCCCCGAGCCCCCCCGCCAATGACTTGCAGAGAGTTCCGGCCCAGGGCTCCATGCACGCAGAGGCAGGCTCGGAAACACTCCTTCCAGAAAACGGGACCGTGACAGGTGAGTATCCCTGTAGAAGATACTTGCATTCCTGGGCTTCCTTTATCTCAGAACACGGAGCAAAATCACAGCCTTTCTGCAAACAGTAGAGAATCTGCACTAAACTTGTCTCCAGAAATAAAGCTTCTGAGGGATGGTAGCTTATTTCCCCTGCAAACGGAACGTGCACCCTAAGGACTCAGGACTTGTGTGAAAAACCGCGTGTGATTCTTCATGAGTGTGTTGCATAGAGCACCCACTCTACCCTACATCTCACCTGGGCTCCCCCCACCCGCCACAACCTGCCACGCTCTCCTTCTGGTGGGGCCCAGATGGGTCTGATTTTTCAGATGTTCCTATCAGCTTTTACCCCAGTGCCCCATTCTGACAGATGGCCCTGCAGGAACTCTTCCAGGAACAGCCCTCTCCTCTCTGCCTGGACCGTGAGCCCCTCGGGGACCAGGACCCAATGGGTCCTGCCAGAACTAGGCCAGGAGTTCTGCCCACATGGGAATCAGTGGCCAGTGTGGATTAGTGGACACTACCGGGAAACGCCCTGCCAAATCCCACATCAGAAGTCTTGAGAGCGAAAACACTTTTGCACACGGCATTATAATATGTCACAGTGCAAAAACGTTTTCCCAGATCCAGAGAGGTGTGTAAACCACAACCATATTGTAGCCCTCTTGACATTTCCAAAATAGTGACCAATAAAAGTTGCTATTTATGCGTGCCCTACTGGTGACACTATTAAATCTTTTGGCTGCACTGTTCGGGGAAGGTTACAGGCGGAAAGCAGTGTGAATTAGAACCGTGTCTAAGTTGGAATTTTATCTGGCACCATTTGGCTTAAACTCGGATTGCTAACGTTCAGGTTTTAGTCATACTGGAATTATTCAATAGAGGGCTCACTGCTGTGTGGCATTTTTAAAAAGTTTATATGAAAAAAATGAGTGAGCGAGTGAGAGAGAGAGAGAGAGGAAGAAATGCTTGGGCACGCTGCCCACACATGTATTTTGTTTGGAAAGAACCATTCTCCCAACTTGGGGGATAAAAAAGAGATCCAATTTATTAGCATTTCAAAAATCGTCATGGCCACAGAACGGGTAAACAGGGCGATTGTGATCGATCTAAATTGAAAAGGGACACTTTGTTTATTAGATCCCTCAACTATCCAAACTCCGTTTTTTGTAATAGTTCAGATTTTTTTCCCTCCCTACCCTTCAGAAGTGACAGAGAAAAATCTATTTCTTGGCTGAAGTCATCTCAGATAAATTAATATCACTTTTCATATAAATTTGTTTTGGGAAACTTGAAACTGTAGCATAACCTATTGATTTCATTATTTGAATTAAGTTTAAGAAATCCTACAGCTGTTTGCTGTCAAAATTTAAACCTAGTGCCCATTTTCAGCAGGGCACTTAATATACATTTCACCTGGCGGCTCGCTAATGTTTTAATGTAACAGCGTGGACTCGGGAAACAGTGCAGGGCTCCTCTGAAGCTTATCTTGCAGCAGAAGGGCTAACAATTAGCAGTTTTGTTTTCCTGGGCTTGAAAGTTGTTCCTGGGCTGCTTCCAAAAATCATGTTCCTCATTTTTGACCTTTTTGGAGTTTGGAATCAATGAACCACATTGCCTTCCATAAGAGTGTCAAGCGCAGAATAAAAAATTGCATCACATCATTTTTCATCGTGGCCAGATGAGGTCTGAGTGGAGGAACAAGGAACAGGAAAGAGAGAACATCTGAAAAATTGGCTCTGCGAGCTGGAATGTGATTCCGCTCGAAGGGGCCACTTTTTTCCCCCTTTCTTTCCAGAACAGGCAGGTTGTAGACAGATCTGGGTCTTAGCCTGCCACCCCAAGGGCCCCAATGCCAAGAAATAGTGATAGAACACCACTCATTTATGCAACATCTGTAACACATACAGCAAATTATTAATAGCTCACTATGCCAACCGCCACCGTGCATTTTTGACATCGCAGGGGCCAGGAGCACGGAAGTTTTGCAGCTCAGAAAGGAAAACGGTGCTCTGGATAAAAATTAAACACAGGTGCTTTGAGTTTGCGTCCCTGAAAGGGAACATCACCGACTGTTTTGGGGGCACACGGAATGGCAGTGCTTCCAGCTCAGCTAAAAAATAACAGTGCTGATCTGTGGTGGACGTGGGCACCAGCATTATTTATCCCATGTTGTGTCACTTGATGCTAATGTCTGTGATGCTGACAGTGCTGTGAAGAGCCAATTATGCCTCTCGCAGCAACGGAGGGTAATGCAGAGGACCAGGGAGTGGAGGCCTTTTGCTTACAAAGAACACAAAACCGAAGCCACAGAACAGATCAAAGCCCATGGCAAGTGGGAGCTGCTTGACATTCACCACATGCCAACCCCTCATTATTAGCCACCGCTCCGACTTTCGGAGACACAACCTCCCTCCTTCCCCTGCAAATCTTCACCTCGTTTTCCCTTTCCTTTCTTTTTTACATCGATAACAGAATCTTGTGTTCCTTGCTTACAAATTAACACACAGCAAGCATCCTTGTTGTTTTATTTTATTTTTTTCCTGGAATATCACCATTTGAAGTCCTTAACTATCTGCATCCTGTATCCCTGCAGAGGCACACAGACAACCCTTGTTTCGAGAGCGCGTTGCTTGGCGTCTGCAGAAGTGGAGGCTAAGCCTGAACTCTCTGCCGTGATATCACAGCTATTTCCCCTCGATTTCAAGTCCACCTCGAAGGCGTTGCTCCCATGAACTCAGACCTGGGAGAGTGAGGATAGGGAAATTAGCCCAGAAGAGCCTCTCCCCGGTCCCCAGTTTCCCCACTCTGACGGGTATACACCCAACACCTGTCTGCAAACTGTTATTGGGCAAGGCAGGAGGTCATGATGTGAAGGGAGGCCAGCGTGCCTCCAAACCCAGCTGAGAGAGGACAGTGTGACAACTAGTCATTTCTGTTCCGTCTTCTGCAGTGGTTGCCTAGCGTACACTCCTGCCTGATGGGTTGTTGCGATCTGTCACCGGGGGAAAGAAAGCAGAGCTGGTCATTCCCGGATCCGGGCAAGCAGGTGAAGAGGAGGCACCCAGCCAAGAGCTCTGCCAGCAGGGCAACTGCAGGGGGAGGGCGTCTGCCAGATTTTTCCATTACCTGCCTGTCCACACTGAGCGAGAGGGCCTCAGCCTGAGTTGGTGGCCACCTGCACACAGCAGTCCTCGCCCATCTCCGGTGGGAGAGGCTGTGCTGAAGGGAAAGCAGAAGGATCCCCTGTCGCTGACAGCTCTGGGGGTCAGGGGGGTGACGAGGCAGCAGAGCCACGCCAGCAGATCTCTGTCTTCATTACTGAGAAGTGCAGGGAGCTCGCGGGAGGGATCCGAGTTGGTTTAGGCTACTGTAACAAAACACCACACACTGCGTGGCTTATCAAACAGAAACGTACTGCTCGCAGTTCCGGAGGCTGGGAAGTCCAAGATCGAGGTGCTGGCGGATTTGGTGTCCAATGAGGGCCTCTTCCTGGTTCACAGACAGCTACCTTGTCACTGTGTCCTCACGTGATGGGAGTTGATAGAAGCTATCTAGGGTCTCTTTTACAAGGGCATTAATCTCCCTCATGAGACCTCCGCGCTCAGGACAGTACCGCCTCCCAAAGACCTCAACTGCTCATCAGCTCGCTGGGGATTGAGTTTCGACACTGAGTTTGGGGGAATAAATAACTATCAGTCTGTTGCAGAAAGGGTTCCTGCTCTTTGCCTTGTGTGGGACCCTGGGTGGCAGCTGCCAGGGACACCGTGGCCGCAGTCCCTCCTCCGCACCAGCAGGAGCCAAGTGGGGCCAAGCCCCAGATGCAGACGAGCTCACGGGGATGGCCACACTTGGTGAAGCCATGATCCTCTGGAGACAGCAGGGACTATGGGGTCATGGTCAAGGCCGCGAACCTTCTGCGTCACACCCCTCCCCTAGTGGAAGGGAGGAGGGGAGAGCAGCCTCGGAGCGATTGGCTGTTCCTCTCCAAGAGCGGTGAACCACCTGAGGAGCTCTTTAAACCATCCGTCTGAATTAGCTTGAAACTGAGCTGGTTATTTGCTACTCCCGCCCCCCCCCACACACACTAATCAATGCATGAGGGGTCATGAGCAAAACCCCATTACTTACAAATAAAAGGATTTTATGTTCCTCTTCACAGGGATTGTAACGTGTCAAATTCCAGGAAAGCTTCATAGCCGAGCAAACTGTGGACGTGTTCACTCTAGATCCTTACTGACCAGGCAGAAACACCGACATGGGGGGGATTCTCTTAGGAAAACTGCCAGAACCCATAGAACTCGTGGGGGTACCAGCATTCCCTGTGCTGACAGGTGGAGCCGGGGCTCCTCTGTACAACCAAAGCTACAAGGAGAGGGGCATTTCGTTCAAATGCGCCTTGAAAACAGCTGCATGCCACCTCTGTGATAGTTTTGGCAAAAAGTGAAAGGCACCCTTGAGGAGACGTCAGGCTGGGGGAGACAGAGGCATCGAAGAGGAGGTTAGGCGGGCTGACCCGGGAAGACAGGGCTTTTCTTACATTAAGGGGAGAAAATTCCATTTATTGGCATATTATGTGGCATGGTTTACTTGGCTTTATTGCATATGCAAATATATGTAGATTTATGTAAATGTATTACTTTATTTTGAGATCGTAACTAGAATTTCCTTTGCACTGTTTCTTCTGTTTCAATGCATATATACATACCTGGACATGTATATATATTTATGTATATATACATTTACATTGTTTCTTTATACATTTACATTGTTCCTTTATTTTTGCCGCTTTGGTCAAGTTACTGGCCATTCCTTCTCCCGCTGATAATTTGGACATTGGCTGCATTTGTATTTCACTGTTGGTAACCTTCTGTGCCGGGCATCTTGCGCTCGCCCCCAACCTGTCTCCATCCCTGCATCGTGTGTCCAGGGGCTGAGCTGGCTGGACCGCAGCGTCAGGCTTCTTTGCTCCAGGGCCTGTGGTTAGCTCTGGGCAATGGGGGCAACGGCTGGAAATTGGAAATTGGAGGGGAGGGTGCAGGTGCTCGGCGCCTGGATCCCGCACGGTCCCCCGGCAGCTGCCCAAAGGCAGTTTGAGTCCTTTGAGGAAAGACCTCAGCTCCTGCCAGGAAGCACCCTCCATACGTTGGAGACTCTGTTCTCCCAGCTCTGTGTTTGGCTCTGTGTCCTGCTGACCCTGTCCCCTTGTCCTGCACGTCTGGACTGGGGGGTGGCATGGGAGTTTCTGCTCCCTGGGGCCCTGTAGTACCCATGCTTGTCGCGTATCAGACATTTCTCAAAGTTCCCATTTTGAGTATGCCCTCTGTTTCCTGCTGAGACTGGCTGAGAATCCTCCCCTTCTTTGGAAACCATCGCCAGACAAATATTTCTCTAAAGCAATGTGAAAACAGACTCTGCATCCTTCCCCCAAAGATATTCTATTCCTCCATTTCTTCTGTGACCCCTCAGTTGCTTCCCCTACCCTCTCCTCCCCAGATGAGGCTCTGGGAATGACTTATTTCCCCCTTTCACAGCTCCCACTGGCTCCTAGGTTTTCTGGGTAATTTATTACTTTATTTCAGGATTATTATTAGAATTTTCTTTGCACTATGTCTCTTCTGTTTCAAGAAGCTCATGTGTCTCCAGACTCTCCCCCATCATTCATTTAGACTTAACCACATGGTACGAGATGTGTCTGGCAGCTTCTTCTCTTTCTTCATCATTCCCCACCTTCAGATCTCTGTTGTGATACATCCATTTGAACATTACATCTTTAAAAATTAACCGTTACAGTAAGTGTTTTGGATCAGGGAGAGTAATCCTATTGTCCATGATCTTTTAAGAAGACACCCCGCACTCAGTGGGGAGAATGCAAGCCTGAAGTGGGTGATGGCTCACCACCCCCCACCCCGAACCGCCAAGTTAGAAGATCCTAACTGTATCCCACTTATTGTTGGGATTATCAGATTTTGGGGTCTGGACATTTGGTTCGAATGTGGCCCAGGAATTTTGAGCAGACTTCTCAGTGAAGACCAGAGCTGTTCCGCTGGTTGCCTTCGGTGTGTTTATTTTATGCCATTTGGAAGGTGAAATTGTCTTTCAGTTTGGGAGATAATAGTGAATGGATTTTTAATCCATTATTTGGTAGTATTTGGCTCTGGAAAACAAAACAAAACAAACCATACTCAGTTTTGCAACTTGGGTGGCATTTTGGAGGATTCTCAATACCATATAATCGTTTCTTTTGCCTGGCTTCAAAGGCCAGGCTCGTCGACAAAAGAAAGCAAGTATTTCGCTGAGACGTGCTCTTGGATCCCACTCCTCAGACTGGCTCTGCGGGCACTGCCAAGTTCACGCCGCTCTGCGATCCCATCCTGCACTGCTTTCCCCTCCCCCTGCAGAGTTCCCCCCTGTGAGAACGCTTCCCTCTGGGGGCTCGCCTCCGCAAGGGTGAGTGTGGGCCCACGGCATTCCTGACTCGCTCCTTGGGTGAGTGCAGACCGCCACGGCCTTTGGTGAATGAAGCAGGGTCTCCATGGGCATCGGGGGCAAGGTGTTCAGAAGTCTCATCACAAAGCATGCTTTTCAACCTAATCACAATTTACAAAGTAAATACTGACCGAATTAAACATCTCCTCTCCAGGAGCGTCGATTTGCCATGGTGAAGAGTCTTGGTATCTTGGTGGCCAGGAGCACCTCTCCTGCAAATTCTGCCCGAGGTGCTTCCACCCGCCTGTAAAGCAGGGTCTCGGCTCTTGTGCCCATATCCCGGCAGCGTCCCTACACGGGCCGCCTTTCGTGTCTCACCGCGTGCGGCCAAGCTGTGTGGAAGCACCCAGTGCCGGGAGCACACTGTGCTCGCTTTGCTGTTCCTTCTGTGGCTGCTGGCACAAGACTTCCAGCAGACTCCTCCCTGGAGTCCTGTCCCGTTTTCTTCAAGTGGAAAGGTGTGGTCCTGAAGAGTGTGTTCTTAATCACTAGTTTTGGATGTTTGGTTTAATAGGATGCTTGAACCATTGATTCACTCCTTAAAAATGATTTGACTACAACACAATCATACAATACAGGTGCAGGTGTGACCAAGAGAAGCGAATGCCACGTAACACAAAGTTACCCAGCAGGGCGGGCGGGCTGAAGTACACAAAGGGAATGCCATCAAGACGACTCTGTCCTTGCAACAGTGTGCAAACTTACAGAACGCCAGGGGGTTGCCATAAATTCCTCATCCTTCTTACAGTTCTCATTTGTGAAATGGACTCAAACAAAATGGCATGATTATTTTTCTTCCGAAACCACATTTTTATAATGGGCAGGCACTCTCTGGGGATCTATGGACCACAGAAGTGCTGTGCTGCCCACAGCACCCCCTTCAGCTGCCGGTCTTCAGACTTGCCTCTCTGTTGGACCATCCAAGGTCAGCCCGCTGGCCCTGCAGCCTTCTGGGCCCCAGGTTCTGGAAGCCACGCTGGCCTTGGGATTCCCGAGGCTCAAGCTGCTGTCTGGGGACTGGCAGGGCTGACTCCATCTCCACACATCGGGATGCCAGATAAGTTTACTTCTCTCTTCCCAGCTATCAAATGTGACTCATCTCCGGATGTTTCCTCTTGAAAATTCCTCCTGATATAATATCACTTCTCCGGCAGAGTTTTCGGCGGCCACTCAAGGTTTTCACAACTGACCTCTGAGGCTTTTATGCTTCTTAACGGACTTTCCCTAGTCAAATCCAGAGCAAAAACTACAAAAGGTTTAGTACTTTAATAAATGCAAGCACTATTTCAATATCATTGTCCTGTGGATAGAATACAAAAATTACAATATATTTAAACTAAATACTGTGTTTGCCTAAATCCTTTGGAAGTGTCCTCCATGGCATACAGAATCTTCAGTTTCTCCTTTTGGATTATAGATTAAATTGGAAACCTATTTCTTATATTAAAATGATTCCAAGGGAAAAAAAAATTGTGTTCTCTTGCAAATCTTAAGTCACTGCGGCATTGCCAAAATAATGAGAATAACCTGGAGAAGGCTCTTATTTTCTTGCGTACCTTGTTCTCTGGAACCCTAAGCTACATTCCTTCCCAGCCCTCAACCCTGACCCTCCCCTGGCCAAGGCCACCCAGATATGGGTCTCTAGGTGGCACTTGCCACCCAGGATCTGAGCAGGAAGCGACAGGGCTGCAGAGAGAGCAGGAAAGCCCCTTCTGGATGAGGTCCTGGGGCAACTGTGACATCAGCGGGAGAGGAGGAAGTGGTGGGAGAGGAGCTGAAGGAGGGAGAGATGTGGAAATGAGGAGGGCTTGAGGGAAGGCCAGGGAAGAGTTGAGCCAGTAGTCCCCATGGTCCCCAGCATCCTGGAAACCCGGCCCGGCGTCCAAAAGGGAACATCAGAAGTGGGAGAAGGCTCGGCTCCGTGCTTTCTGGATCCCGCCTGAGCTTTTTATGACACATTATCTGGTTTGTCAAAAAAACATTTTTATTCCATGAGAAAGAAAAACTTTGGCAGAATTGTTTAAATTATTAAGGCTCAGGCCAGCAGTTTCCAAGGGCTTTTGAACTTAGATTCCTTTACAGTTTTATAATCTCGTTCTTTTGGAAACCTCTCTGAATTTTCTCCCAGTATAGGAAAATAATGGATTACCATTTCAAGATGTTTTTATGACAAGGTGACTTCCTCCCAGAGTTCGAGGTAAATTATGAGGTTGAAAATCTTGTTGCATCATGAAAGCTCTAATATTTCATGTTCATATAAGAGCGCTTTACAATTTTCAAACTCCATTTCGTACTCTTCTCATTTCATCCTCCCAAACACATGAGGGGAGGTGGGAAGCACAATTCTTTTTTTTTTTTTTTTTTTTTTAACCATGTAGATAAGGAACTAAGAGTCCAGTCAGCTGAGTGTCTTGCCAGGATCCCTCAGGTAACGGGCTTCTGTTTCGGGGTCACTGCTCCACCTAATTCCACTCCACCTAATTCCACTCCACAGCTGTTCCCCTAATTCCCAACATGTGCCCCACAACTCGCAGCGGGGACATAAGCTGAGAGATCGTCATCTAGCCCCTTACGTCACAGACGAGGACACCAGGGTCCAGATCCCTGGGGCCACTACTCGGGGCACACGGTCAGTGGCTTGTAGACTCTTAGGAACCCAGACCCGAGATCCAAGGCCACCAGCTGCCCTGAATCTCAGCTTCTTGCTGCACCCCAGCACTCTGATAGCCCCTTGCTCTGAAAACAGTGGTATGTCGACAGTCATTGGTTTTGTTATGCTTGGAGATCAATATCAAGCCTGGAAATCATCCTTGTTCTTTTCCTGTCTTCCTTCCAATGCCTTAAAATAAAAGCACATCTATGTCGTGACTGCAGTTGTGAAAATCCCAACCTCTCTTTAGTCGGAGTGGAAGAGGCTAAGTTAAAAACCTCAGACCCAGATTGGGGACAAGCTCATCTGTGACTGGTATGTGTGTGTGTGTGGGGGGGGGGCTCTAAATTTCCATCCAGCCACTGGGGGCTTCAGGGATTAAAGGGGGGGCAAGGGAATCATTCAGAGAGAGTTGGTCCTTGGGCTGTTCAGAAGGTTGGTGCCTGACTTTTCCTCATTCCCTTTGACCTTTCCTTGTCTCAGAATTACTTATAATCGGTAACATGTTTGCAGAAGCAAGATTTTTAACAGTGCAGAAAAAGGTACTATGATCCTGCCCAGCATTATGAACTCCCATTACTTTAGTTTAGACTATGAGAAAAATGAGGGCATGTAAGACTATATTAGAGAAAAAGATGTAATATTCTATTACTGGGTTTATAGCTATATATAAAATCCGAGTACACTGCTCCCAGCCACCCATCCTCCTCTGTTCAAGCCGCTAATAAATGGTGAATTCCTTCAGTTTAAAGATTGTGACTCTCACCTTTAAGCTTTCATAACTGTTGGAAGGGAGAAAATTAAAGCTACATAACCCCATCCATTACTTTCCAAAAGGAAAAAAAATCCACAAAATTTAAATCTTTTGCAGAGAAGAGGAAAAGTTATTTAATGAGTATGACACCCGTAAATATCTGCTCCCTCACTGCTAACTGTGCCTTGGCTTAGAAAGGGCCATGAGAACACACGGGGACTGTAGTGCTGGGTGGACAGAGCATGAAGAGGAACCCACCGGGGTCGACTCCCACGTAGGAGGCAGGGATTTGGGCCAGGGCGACCCAGCGCCACTTGCTTGTTGCAAATAAGGCCCTTCAGCGATACCAAACAAATGAGACCGCCAAGAATTTTTTTCTTGTTCCTAACTTTCCCATAAAAAGATTCAGGTAAATGTAGCATGACGAGCCAATTTAAGCCAATTTCAAAGTTATTTGAGTAATTGGTTATTAAGATAACAGTCTCAAATTTCAATTCAGCAATTATTGTCTTAAAGACACAGACCCAGGCATCAGGAGAAAAGTAGGTGTTTTAAAGTGAAAGAGTCCTGGTTTCCTGGGGAGAAAGGCATCCCCATGAGCTGCACCAAACACTGAGAGCATTTCCCTCTTCTCCAAAAGGGGCCTCCACACTCACAAAGAGGAAGTTTCCAGAATACAACAGAACGGGGCTTCTAAACACAGGAACGGAAACGGCACTCTTCGAGCCTTGATGATTACGAAGACCCAAGATCACACGCACTCACATGCGCACACACACAAATGCACGCGTGTGAGTGGGTCCTCACCTTAAGCTGAGACCCACAGAGAGACTTCCCCCCATCCCCCAGGAGACCAGTGCAGCCTCACACAGTCTCCTGACGGAAAAGATGGCTTTGGCAGGGCTTCTTGGTGGACGGCCAAATTTGCCTTTCTAATGATGGGTGGAATTACCTCCAAAAAGCCTTCCAGTAAAGAAATACAAAATGCTCAGCTGATTCCCAGTTAATCAACCCCCTAGGACGGATGTCTGTGACCAATTATTACCAGCTACTAGATAATCACTAAGCCCCGGCTGCGAGGGAGCTGCTTGGGGGCACTGTTTGCTCAAAGGTTTTCAAAACACATGGAAATTCTTGATGCTGGAGAGATCGAGGGAAGACAAGCATCAAAGAAACAAAGTGACCTTTTGAAGAACACAGAGTGATAGCAAGAATCATCACCGTGGTGAGTAGGCCTGAGCATCTCCTAGGTGCCAGGCTCCGTGTCTAAGATGACTCCCCTCATTTACTCCACGCAGAGATCCCGGGGGGAAGGCCTTTTCAGTGGAGGCTGTGGAGGCTGCCCAAGGTCCTACAGGTTGCAGGGAGCACGGGCGTTGCAAGACAGCCCCTGCCTCAAACACCAGGCTCCTCGTCACCGGACTGAGCCGTCACTAGAGTGTCTTTATCACTATTTCGGGGTCAAGCAGGCAGGCGTTTTCACACTTGCATCCATCCACCCTTGACTCAGCGTACAAACATTCACACGGGCAGGCAAGGCTCCTTTGAATGAACAGGGAAGGCCTGCAACAAAGAGACGTATTTCGAAAATGAGCAATGACAATTAGTCCATTGCATTTGGAAAGTCAGCTCAGATGGGAATCGCTCCCTGGTAACAGCAAGTCCGAGGCCATCCGTGGAGGACGCAGGCCTCGCCCCCTCGGTGGATCGCTGTGGCCACGCTGTGCTCCGCAGAGCTCCCCCGGCTCTGGTTCAGCCCTCCGGGGTGGAGTTGGGCTGTGAGGAAGAAGGGAGGGTCTTTGTGCAGAAATGCATGGGGCTGACCCAAATATGCCCGCTCTCTCTGAATGCGTGTTTTCAGCAGCCGAGCTGAGCAGCATTCTGAACACACGGACGGCAGGCGGGAAGAGCAGGGAAAGAGCAGGGTGTGATGCCGTCCCGCACGGCCTCTGTCCTGCCCCGGCAGCTGACACGGGCCACATCTGTCATCAGAGAAAATTCTTTTCAGGTGCACAGTGTAAAAAAAAGTGGAGGTTCCCAGCTGAATCCAAACCTTGCAAGTGTATGTATCCATGTGCTGCATTCACTCTTCATTCTCCTGCATTTACAGCTTTTGGAGTTTCTTCGTCTCAGTCAGGGATCCCACCGTGTGAATTATAAGACAGGTATTTCCTGAGGAAGGGAAGTGGGTAAATACGAGAGGTGGTTCAGCCGCCCAGCCTCTCTGGTCAGCGGTCACAAATAGAAAAGATGTCGGTGGTCATTAGAGAGTATTTGGTCCTTACAACTTCCATCTCCTTTAAAAAAAAAACAATAAACAAAAAAACAGTGTCTTCGCAGGGTATGAGAATCAAAATGTCCTTCAAATATCATCTGTTTACTGCGTTTCCAAACTTTGGTTGGCCATACAATCATTTTGTTCAAAGCCTTATGGAGAACAAGGCTGATCAAATGAAACACACCCAAGTCCAAACTGAATGGGACGGCAGATGGGGTCCCATCCCTCCTGCATCCTGTGGCCCTTAGAAGAGGTCCGTGGAGCCCCTAAATCCCCACAGACCTGTGTATGGAAACCCTGATGCAGTGCCCTCTGCATCTCAGTTGTGAGGACCCCAACGTTCGGTAAGAGGAAGCGAGCTTCTCCTGACCGCAGGGGAAGCAGCAGACCTGGGTTCGGGCCCCGGGTGGCTGGCTTCCCAGCTGGGGCTCTGGGTGTTGGCTTCCGCACCCTGTCACCTGCAGCAGGAGGTAGGCCAAGGATCTACTGGGCATTCCCCAGGATCCGGCCCTGTCGCCCCTTTTCTAGCCACTCTTTCAAGCAAGCCCACCCAAGCCCGTTGTGCCCATGAACACCTGCGTCCCGATGACTCCCCAGTGGCATGGCCTCCCCAACTCCTCCCAAACCCAGGTGGGCGTGCACACCTGCCCGCGGGCACCTTTTCCCTGCACGCCTGGGGTGTCTTATCCGGGGGTAAGACACTGTCATCAGAGCAGAGACTGATGTTTGCCCTCCATGCCACTCCCAAAGGAAGGGAGTTTTGAAAGCTCACAACGTCATCCTCAGCCCTTGGTCTGGGCAACCTCACTTTGCCTGTCCGGGCTGTGCTCTGGCCTCTGGAAATAGAAGCACTCAGGTCTGTAAAAACTTTTAAAAGACATTCACATAGAGTGTCTCATAGGAGCTTCATTCGATGTCTGAGTTCAATTTGATTCTCCTTTCCAAAAAGGAACAAATTGGCCCCAAGCAGAGATGTTCCAAGACACACTGGGGGCCCCCCGAGTAGCTTCGAGTCAGCCTGGTCCTCTGTCACCTCCAGTTTGGTTCCATCTGTCTCAGCACTCGGCTTCTTTGTTGAGTGAAGCCGGCCCCAGCACTTACTGGAGGTGGAGCCCAAGGATCTGTCCAGGGAAAGAAGGAGATGGCCTGCCTGTCCTCTGCCAGACTTTCCAGAACTCTCCCTGCTGCTCAGACTGGTGCTGCAGGCTCCATATGCCTAGCACAGCACCACCCCTGTCCCCGGGCATCAGGCTCCTGGGAGAAAGTGGCGCACCCACCTTGACGCCCCACAGACTCCAAACCGCCTGTGTCGAGACCAAGAAGCAAGTCTCTGTCAGTCATTGGAAAGCAGTGTATGGATACAGGAAAAGCACAGCAACAAATTTGCCAGTCATGTCAAGAATATGTATCAAACCACTCGTCAGAGTGTAAACAACATGCCAAAAATAGCAACATGTCTCTAAATCGATTGAACAACAACAAAAATGGGTGTTATATAAATAGAAGCCCACAATATCTAACCTTTCAGATTGGCTTTTATTCACTCGGCGTAATTCTCTGAAGATACATCCAAGCAGCTGCAGGCCCATGGTTTGTCCCTTTTTCGTTTCTGAGTAATATTCCCTTGCATGGACGTGCCACCACTGGTGTAATCATTTACTCCTTGAAGGATGTAAAATGCACATGATTTACACAGAAACTGCCATTTTCAGGAGAGTGGGGCTCACACAGAGGCCTGCACAGTGGTTCCACGCAACCCAGGCCCCGAACACTGGCCCCTGGTCCATCTAATTAGCCCCATGGACAATAGAGTCGTCCCTCACCGTGCGTCCTGCAGTGTTTGTTCAGACGGGCTGCATGATGCCATGTTCCTATATTTCATAAATTGTCCTCATTTCTGTGGCTCAGGCTGCAAGAAAGGAAAAACCCCAAATGGAACACATCAAGTAATATGATCATAAAGTTTAACTTGGGTTACTTTTAAAGTATGGGGAGAGTGGATTATCAACTTTTTATTAAAAACGTTTACCATCTCCATGGAAAAATTTTTTTTTTTTTTAAACTGGGGCACAGGAAGGACAAATGGTATCAGGTTTGGCAAAAAGGAGTTAATATCCTGTAAATTAGAACTCCTGGAAGATTTTAATTATGAAAAGAGAAGGTGATCCGGTCAGCCTATTTTCCAATAGAGCAAACTGGGCCTTTAAATTATTAAGTTCTAAAAATCGTTCTCTTTTTCCCAGTCTCTCATGTGCTTTTAAACTAATTCTCGGCATTAGTGTATTTGGCTCTAAGTTGGGTATGTGCTCGGCCTGACAACGCTCGAAAGTGCCAAGGCATAAAGTTTGTAGCTCACCAGAGAATGCTCCATTGGTTTCCCATTTGTTTAAAGTTAGACAGTCTCCTTCTAATTGGATTCAATTACCAGTGGTTATGGGCTCTGTAAGGAGACAACAGGCTTCTGGGGGGCTCGAGGAGGCTTGCACAAAGTCTGGCTGGGTCTCCCAGACCTGAGGGTTCCTGCCACACAGGATGGAGAGTAAGATGCATCCCAGGCCTCTGGCCTGCTGTCTGCCGAATCCCTTGTGCATGATGGAGAACAGAGGACAACTGTGTCATCTTCTGCTCTGGAGACCAGGGGACAAGATGCAAAGGCATGAGAATGTGGATGGCCCATTAATGGGAGGCCCAATGGAAACAGAAACCGGAGCCTATACGACACATGAAGCTCTTGCCAGGGCAAAGACAGCATTATAGAGAGTCTCTGGTGGTTCACTTCTGTTCTTATGACTTATTTCTGATTCCGTCAGAGCAGTTCTGGCTGATGGGACAGGACTGGTTCTTACTATGAGTGACAGAAGCAGGGCCCCATACAAGCAAGGAGAGTGCACTTCCAGAGCGAAGGTCAACGGGTGCCCTTTTGAAAGCCACAGGGAAAGCAGACACAGGATGGGAGAAAGTAATCCTAAAGACAACCCCAAGAAGCCTAAAGAGAGCAAGCCCGATCGGACCTAAAATAAGTGTTCCAGCATATTGATGAGCAGGAAAAAAGCTCGGCCACGGCTGGTGCCATAGGGCTGCAAGGGGACGGGCAGAGCAGCGCGGTGCAACACAGCTTGTCTGCCCGGGGTCTTCCTGGAGGCTGCCGGCTGAGGCCAAAGAAGAAAGGAAGCCCCCTACTCTCCCTACGTCCTCAGAGGCTGCTGGGACATGGCCCACTTGGAAGGACATGACCCTGCTGCAGACACACGGCCCTGCCGGAGGGACATGATACCCCTGGAGGGACAAGGTCTAGTTAGAGAGACACCCTCTGTGGCCTACTCAAGGGATGCCCAGAAGGCACTACCCGGAAGGCTGGAGAAAGGGAACAGGGGCTGTAATGTGGTCAGCACACCCTCGGCGGGCAGGGATGTTCCCACCAGCTCACCCTGTCCTGAACATTCTGGACACTTAAGCAGGGTGGTTCCAGTCTCAGACTCTTCCTCTCATGCCATCGGATGACATAAAACTTTCCTCGGGTGGGAGGGAAGTCTCCAGGGGAACTGCCCTGAACAAGTCCCCTTGGCACCTGCTCAAACAGGGAACTGCTTACAGGCCGGCCGACATCCTCTCTGCTAAGCAGCGNGAAGTCTCCAGGGGAACTGCCCTGAACAAGTCCCCTTGGCACCTGCTCAAACAGGGAACTGCTTACAGGCCGGCCGACATCCTCTCTGCTAAGCAGCACAGCAGCGTCCAACCTGCATGTCTGTTGGAGGCGAGGAAAGCCCTGGAGGACGTATCTAGTGTCCACAGAGTCTTCCCAAGGCTGTGGAAGGACCGCAGGGGGCTGCCACCTTTTACAGCCAGCTGCCCAACATGGGAGGGCCCGTCTCCCAGATGAGGCTCGAGAGGTCTGAGGCAAACATCCTCAGCAGAGGCCCTGGATCCTTAAGATTCTGAGGACATGGGGGGTCCAGCTAAGCCACACCTGGTCCAGGCATCCTGGGACCCCCAGGGGCATTGGATGGAATCAGGAGGGGTTGAACGGCTGACAGGGAAGCCAGAGGCAATCTGTGTGCTGAGTCTGAGTGTAAGCATAGAGGGGGCCGTGCCACTGTACCACACTGTCCTGCACCCCAAAGACCCACCCCTCTCACTGCAGCCAAGATGGCTCCTCCCTCCCACCCCAGGTGCTGTTTCAGAAACAAAGTCCTCTAGCTCTTAGACCCTGGGGCCAGAATCCTGACCCACATCCTCTTATCTCATCAAGTAACCCTTTCTTTAATATTGAAATATTTAATATTTTAAGCAATGAGATGTCCAGAGTCTCCTAGCAGTCAGACCCACTGCAATCACTCCCTGCTTTCCATCTGTTCCAACAAGACGCAGGTGCAGTTGACGAATGCCTTCTGCAGAGACAGTGCGCCTGGAGCCCCAGCCTGGGGCCTACGCTTTCCCTGCACCGGAGCTGGGATGCTTCACACCGGCGGTGGCAGGGAAGAGCTGCCGTGTCACCAAAGGAGGACTCAGTGTCACAGGACGCGAGCTGCACCCAGTGTCGCTCCCATGGCACGGCACTTGGGGCTCGGCTGCTGCTGGC
>NC_048223.1:126989082-127033114 GCF_002007445.2 Ailuropoda melanoleuca
GTGTCACAGGACGCGAGCTGCACCCAGTGTCGCTCCCATGGCACGGCACTTGGGGCTCGGCTGCTGCTGGCAGCTAATTAGTCCCTGGGGGTCTGAAGAGTCAGTGCCCTGCCCGGAGCTGGCCAACCCAGGGGGAGCTAGGCAGACCCCAGCAGCCAGCCATCCCTCCCAGGTGTGCGGAGCCCAGGTGACAGCCCCAGGGAGAAGAGAAAATTGCAAAATTGTGGCTGCTAAATCAACCCCATTAAAAATGGCAAATTATCCACACTTCTAGTGTGGGCAACGACCCCTTGGGCCGATTAATGAGAAAAGCACGTCTGTGCTTGGCCACTTCTTACCCAAGTCACTCTTGGCTGTTTGAGAGCTCTCCAGGAGTCACTGGTGAACCCAGGTCGGGAGAAACCCCATGAAAGGGGTGGTGCATCGTGAACGAGAGCAGTTACAGACACCATCCAGTAAGTACCTGGTCACCTCCACGGGGATATTTCTGCTCCGTGATTAAGGATCAGTTCCTGTGGCCGGAGAAGCATGTCTGGGATGACCAAGGTACCCGTTCGGGAGCTGTGCTAGACCAACACTGTGACCAGGGCCTCACTCTTCTCACCTGTGAAATAGCATAAAAACAGAGCTGACTCCACAGGATAGGAGGGCAACTGCCTCCCCCCCAGTGCCCAGGTGCCCGGTGAGAAATTTCTGAGTTGGGCACCCCATGGGGCTCTTCCCCTGTTTCACACTTTTATGCACTACACCTGCTATGAACTGCTTGGGGGCAAAACCCACACTCACTCATTCATTCTTATTCCACGTATTTGGTCACTGAACTTTCATGGTGGCCAAAACAGACACTCCCCTCCTCGTGAGTTTACAGTCCCACGTGAAGGCATTAAATCAAGAAATAGGGCAAAAGCTGAACAGTGTCATTTTAGTTTGTTTTTATTCAATTGCCAACCAGAAATGGCAGGCTCTGAAGCTGATTAACATGCAGCAGGATAGACTCACTTCCCCAGGTCTGCGACATTGTGAATACGGCAGACATTTGTCTGGAATATTCTGTGATAAGATCTAAAGCCATAAGATTGTGGTATCTTTTGGTGCAGGAAGAATTCCAAACCTATACATGTATCCTGAAGAAATAATTGTTTTAAAAGATATACTTATTTATTTTAGAGAGAGAGAGCACGCGCGCAAGCAGGGGGAGGGGCTGAGAGAGGGACAGGCGGACTAGGCCCTGAGTGCGGACCCGCATGCGAGGCTCGATCCCGCCACCCTGAGATCATGACCCCAGTGTCTTCTATATGCCCAGTGTCCTTCTAGAAAGAGGAAGAGAGATCAGAGGGAGATGCCATGTGAAGACAGACACACGGCCGTGTGCTGAGAGAGAGAGAGGTGCATCTGCCAACAAGGACCATGGGCAGACACCAGACCAGAGGAAGGGGAGAAGCCTCTCCGGCAGGTTTCAGAAGAGCCGTCCCCCTGACGGCTGGATTTCAGACTTCTGGCCCCCAGAACTGGGAGACAATCAATGTCCTTTGGCGTCAATGTCAGTTACCCGTCTGGGGTGTTTTGTTAGGGTGACCCTAGAAACTAACACGCACAGTGAATGTCAGATTTCTTGCCTTTAAAAAAAAAGGAAGTCATGTTTCCTTCACAATGAAATGTACCTATAAGCTTTAGTCCCTGAACTAAACTATGAGACCGTTATTGCACATTTCTAAATTTCCAAATTTCATTCATTTTTAAAAACAGACTAGTTGTGAAGCAGTTGTAGTTCCACAGAAACGTTGTGCAGCTGGTGCAGAGTCTCTGTACACCCACACCCAGGTCCCCGTTATTAACATCCTCCATCCGGCTGGTGCGTTTGTTACAGTTAATGAGCCAACGTGGATACACTGTCATTAACTGGAGTCCATACTGCATTAAAATTCCCATAGACTTTCTTCTGTCCCAGGATTCCATCCAGGATCCCACGTGGTCACGTCTCTGGAGGCTCCTCGGGGCCGGAACAGTTTCTCAGACTTCCCCTGTCTTCACTGACCTTGGGAGTTGTGAGGGGCACTAGTCAGGTATTTTCAAGCTGTCCCTCCACGGGGATTTGACGTTTCCCTCATGGTCAGATTGGGGTTGTGTATTTTTTGGTGGAAGTCCACAAAGATAAGATTTTCATCACATCAGATCAAAGGCCCATTCTGTCCACATGACCTGTCACTGTCGGTGCTGACTCGATCACCTGGCTGGAGTCCGTCTGTCAAGACTGCCTGCTGTCAGCCCTCTCCCCTGCCCTGCCGTCCTCTTCGGGATGTGCCATGTGCAGTCCATGCATCAGGAGAGCGGGCGATGTTCTGTCTCCTTGAGGAATTAACACTGGAGATGTGTCTGTTCTGCACTCTTTATTTATTCCATCATTTATTTATATTACTATGGACTCCTGGGTATTTATTTTATACTTGGGTTACAATCTAATACACTTTTTTTATTTATTTCTTTGGCTATTGGTAGTGTTTTCGTTTGGTGCCTGTGTCCCTCTTGACACAAATGAGGTATTTTTTAACAGCTTTGTTGAGGTATAATTGAGATACAAGAAACTGCACAAATTTAATCTATGCAATTGGGTGAGTTTGGACATACGCACTCACCCTTAAACCATCGCTAAGATCGAAGTAACAGACTTAGGCATCACCTCCAGAAGTTTCCTTATGCCCCTTTGTTTTTGTTTCTGTGTTTTATTTTTTGGTAGTAAGAACACCTCACATGCGATCTACCCATTTAACAAATTTTATGTTCATGACACCTGTACCTAGCATCCTAACCACGGGATGGCAGACAGAGGCATTGTCTTTTCCGGTCAATTTATTTTAAAGATGGGTAAACTGAGACCTGGGGGTGGGCAGGGAGAGGCAGGGAGAGAGGAAGGAATCTGGCACCATGGAGAGAGTCCTTCCTAGTGACCTGACTGCCCTCACACCTGGGAGGACCTAGAAATGGTGGATCCCAGGCCCTGCTCTAGGCCAGCATCGTGCTGGGGACTGTGCCCCATGCTTAGGGACAGGAAGCTCAATCTCTGAGTCTCCACGTCCTTGGTATAAAATTGGAGAGCAGCCTCTGTCCTGCTTACAGCATTGTCAGGGGAGCATTCTCCATCAATTACACAGTGCATGCCCACACGTAAAGGATTATCATCATCATTACAATCAATATGGAGCTATTATTAGGATGATGTCATTCTGCACATTGTACATGCACAGAAATTTACAGTGTTTTCTCTGGGGAAGCCTCTGGGGCCTGGCAGTGGGAGGGCGTTCTCATGCTCATCGTCACCCTTCCACAATGTTTGAAAGTTGTTTCATTTTTTTAACCAGCTGTATTTTATTTATTTACATTAATAAAAAGAGAGGAAAAAATTGTACACAGGTAACTAGATCACGGTTCATTTGAACACATTGACTGGACTCCAGCTAGGTGCCCGAAAGTGCGCCCCGAACCCCAAACCATAGTGATCAAGGCAGACAAAGCCCTGTCCTTAAAGATCTCTGCTCTCCATGCTGCCGGTGCTGCCGCTTGGAGCACCTCTGCTGTACTGTGGATTACATCACGGTGGGAACCTCCATCCACCCATTCATTCAACCGTCTTTATTTTGTTCCTGAGAAGGGTGGAACTAAGCTCAGCGCAACTTCCAGCAGGTTGGCACAGCATCACTGTGGCTCGTGCAAGACCCCGTGCCTATTTCATTTTAATGGAGTATTTGTCTCTCCTGTCCCTGCTCTGCTCTGGCCCAGAAGGGTCCGTCCCAGTGTACTTATCTATGCGCATTACATAGGTACATATCCTGAAGTGTTGTTTTGCTTGTGAATATGCTTTTAACTTCTATAAATGGTGTTGTGTGACAGATTGCACTCTGTTTCATATTTATTCCATGGACGGGTACCTTTTAAAGATTTGTCCATCTTGCTCTTTGTGAGTCTGTCCGTACCTTCCATCCCCAGCCCGGGCCACCATTATGTGCATTCGCCACATCACATTTATCCAATGCCCTAGTGTCATTTGCCTAACCTGACCCCTTGCTAAATAATATTGACTGGAGAATGTGACTTAAAATTGAAACAAAATCTGAGCCATCGGTTGTGGTCAAGGAATCTGTCACCTTTGGAAACTAACAAAGTCCACCAACATGGGGCCATCGTACTTCCACAGGTACAAGTTATCTGCCCTCTTGGACGCATCCAGAACCCCGTACCTCTGAAGCCCTACCCCTCTGCAGGGGCCGGGCAGGGAACACGTGGGACGGGACGTGCTCCCCTCAGTGTGCCTGGAGGTAAGAAGGGGATTTCCCAGCAGCCGCTGGACTTTCTCGCCCAAAGGTCCAGCCTTGGAATATTCTTCCCCCCATGGAAACATGTGGTGGCAACAAACATTCCATGTGAATCTGACTCTGTTAGCAAGAGCAGAGGGTGGCATAGAACAAAAGAAGCATTTGCAATAAGCAGGAGAAGTGGGTTGGCTGTTGAAATACTTGAAAATACAATTCTCTTTCTTTGCCATACAGATACCACCAGTCTTTTCCTTTGTTCAAATGTACCAGACGTCCCATGCAGAGCTTTGAGGGGCACCTCATCTTTTTTCCAAAGCACAGAAAAGGAGGAATGTCCAATTTATAGCATGTGTGACTTTGAGGCGGGCCCACGATTCCATTCCACCGAGGATTTAAGTAGACCAGCAAGGTGTCCCGATGGGGTCTTTGTTGCTGTGCGACCGGCCCTCCGTCTGTGAGGCCCAGCAAGGCAGAACAGCCTGGCCCTTCTATGGATTCTCCATGCCTACCGAGAGGCGCACTGTACTTTTCATGGAACAGAATGAAACAGAATCACACCTGAGAATGCGAAGGTCCAGGAACAAGTACGGACCATTCTGTGGCCTCCTCGTTTATACTCAGGTCATGAAGGAGCAAACAGGCAGAATCCAACTCAAGCCATACACTGTGTTGGGGGTTTGTGGAGGCCCAATGGGGCAGGCCCTGACTCAGAAGTCCCTTGAAAACAAAGTAGAATGACCCAAAATGTGGCCTGGCCAGAGTTCTGACGCTTGAGAAGGAATTCACCCCCACACGTCAGCCCCACGCACTGCAGGCTGGGGCCTCTGGTCGTCCGGTGGGCTTTATTGTTCACAGACCGCTGTATCTCCCAGCCCACGTTTGCCCCCATCCTCTCTGCAACACCATACGAGCTTTTCCTAACCCAAATCCACATCGACTCGCCCATTGTAGCGTCCTCTTTTCCTCTGAAGCTGAAGGCCCCCTGGACCCCCCTGAAGCGTATTGGAGGAAAGGGGGCCCATACGACATGAGAATGCATGTCCCTTAATTAAAGTACCTGATGCTGAAAAGACATTTTGAAATATTCATTAAACCAATTTTTCCTTAACCTACATGGACCAAGCAAATGCGACCCACTCCGACTCCTGGATGCTTGTCAGGGGAAGTAAATTGAACTCTTGATGGGGCAGAGCGATAGGTCAGCAGGCAGACTTCTCTGCCTTCACCCACTTTCCTGAAAGCACTGCAAGAGAGAGGGCAGCCGTCAATCGGGCTCTGTGGTAATCATTACAGGTCTGCAGTGAAGCAGAAAAACGCTGTAATAAACAGGTCCCGCTGCCTCCTATCACTCCATTCATCCTTCCCTACAAGTGCGGGGCCCTTCTGGCCTTGCTGAGCGTTAAATCCCCGTCCAGCTGTTTGACCCTATTACGGGAACATGATAGGCACCCCTGTCACTTGAAATGCCTGCAACAGTCCGATGCACCGAATCTATCTTCCCGACAGGTAAACCTATGGATAATTTATTTTTATGTGCTTTCAAAGGATGTTGACAGCAGTCGGGAACGTCCAGCACGCATGCTCCGTATTCAGGGCACTGGGTCCCGCAGCTCCAACGGTCACTGTTAATGAGCACAAGGGATAGATAGATGCTAGAAGGGCGACCGGTTCAGGCAGCCTCCTGATGTGGGGCTCCGTCCGGCACCACCAAGGCCCAGTTCTGTCCGCGATTACGACTCTGACCCAGAATCAGACAGCAGTCCCCCGAGCTCCGTTTGGCAAAGCCACCCACCGCGGCCTCCAACAGGGGATGGCCAGATGTGACGTGGGGGCGGGGATGATGGACAGTGGCCCTGTCCTCAGTGGGACAAAGCCGTTGAGCAGGCTGCACCGAGCGGTGCATGGGGGGCTCAGCTGAAATATCCACCTGAGCTCAGCTCCCACCTGCGCCGCTCCTGGGCTGTCAGGCAAGCCCCCCTAAAGGCTTTTGCACAGGTTGGAGAGAGAAGGGTTAAAAGCTGGTGGGGGAGCTTTAAACGTTGTGAACACTCGTGTCACAAAAGTAAGCACAGGCTGAAAATCTCACCCGCGTGGGTCCCGTGCAGTCTGTGCCACCCCGGAGCGGGGGCGCGGCGAGGAGAATGACTTCTAAGTCGCCCTCCGGACTGCCGTTTGACCGCTTGCTTTCACAATGGGTGTCATTTAAGCCTACAGAATCCAATCAATGTGTCAGTTAAATTGCTACTCATCTGTCGAGATTAAGCGTCCGACTATTACCTCAGATTTAGTAGAAGTCTTAGATCCTGGCACATTTCACTGAAGCCATTAGTAACACCTGGAATCATTCACATTAGTTTAAGATCTGGCACCATAAATTCCCAGCCATTAATGATTATTCTGACTCCTAAGGATAAATGGCTTAACGTTTTTGATAATGAAAATATACTTTCTGCAGTAGTTCCTTCTTAAACCCACATTACCTTTGTGATGTACTTCATGGCTGATTGTAACGGACGGTGCTGTCACCCCACAAGGATTTTTACTATGCAGCAACGTGCCGAAGATCTGTTGTACTACTCATTAAAAAATAATAATAATAATGAGATATTTATTTAGCTGCTTGCATCCGGAAATGTACTTAAGTATCTTCACTGGCGTGTTGGGCATGGAGGGGTAAGGTGTCTCGATCCGCGTTATTTTCCACCTCTTCCCCGACAAGCGCCGATGCAAAGCACGCTCTCCACAAAGGCAGGGCGAGCAACAAACTTCTATTGGATATTATCAAAAATAAGGGGGAAATATCACTGTGAGAGCCCAGGGTGTCAGCTTAGTTATAGCTGAGAGAGATTATTTAAATATCTCAAATAAATCTTTTCATTCCCAGCACATTCATCTCTTTTAAGTGCTCATTAAGGTGGGGTGTGACAGTCTTGGAAAATGAAACACTAATTCTTTTTCTCTGAAGCCTGAGTGTACCGCTCCCAAGGGCAGCTGTAGTTTAGGGGATGATAGGGCGAGTGCAGAGAGGGGCCCCTCTTCTGCATTTCATTCCAAAAAGTGATGGGGGGGTGTTTGTTTGATGCCACTATTCTTCTCGCTCATATCCTGTGATCTCTCAGATCTGAAGAAGTGGATGTCAGTTTGCGGTGTTTGATAAACGGCCCCCGAACGGGGCTGCGCCGACCTTACCCCATTGCCGCTGAGCCTAATTTTGCAGTCAGCTTGTCTTTGGTTGATTTAGACTAAGTTTCCCAAAGACAGAGACTGCAGGAGACTGCTGTAGCCTCACGCTCCCTTTCCCACGCCAGGCTTGCTTTCTTTTCTTTTCTTTTTTTTTTTTTTTAATAAGTGATAAACTGTGTCTAAAAACGTATTCTAGCATTAATCTGCCGCTAAACTCTAATAAATAGGTGTATTGGGGTCATGCCGTTGAAGACATTCTTATTTCCGGACGCTCAGAGGGAGGCGCTTAGGACCCCTTAGACAATAAAGGTTCATGAAACAGTGCCTGCAAACTCCATAACGAACGCGGCAATGGTTACTGATTCACATTAGGCCGATTTGCTTAAATTGAACTCGTGATTTTGCACACTGTAGGAAAGCGGTACCCAGGCCCTGGAGAGGCAAGTTGGAGGCACACGGGATAGGTCAGAGCCCTTCTCCGGGGTAGACGGCGCTGCCCCGGGCTGTCTTCCTGCAAGTGCTCACTTTTCTCCCCGCCTCTGTAGTGTCTCCCCAGCCTGGGCTCCTCGCAGCAGCCGAACGCTCCGCGGGAACCGCAGGGGACGTGCAGCGGGATTCTGTGCAGGACACAACACACATGCAGAAAGGGAGAAAGAAGGAATAGAGACACATCCTCAGCCAGAAGTTTCACCTGGAGTGTGAGCACAGCTTGTAATCGTCCCTGCCAACACAGGGAATGGAAAGGACAAAAGGAAAAACAGAAAAGTGGTGGGGGGAGCCAGAAAAATGTCCACATTACAGAAAAAGCTAAGAAGATCATCTTGGTGCTTACAAGAGAAGTATATACAAAGACATAGGAAAATGAGAGACAAGAAAGGTTTAATCTGAGAATCTTAAAAATCATTAAAGCATCACAAGGAAGGTGATTTGGGCTAGGACTGAAATCCGGGACCCTGGTGGGAACTGTACAAATAAGGTCTTATTGAAACATTAAACCTGGAGCATGCTAGGGCCGCCGGTGGGCGTGCAATAAATAATAATTGATAGTAATGATGATACTCAAATTTAATTCCACGTTCCATGGGAGGCTCCCCAGAGTTCGCTGTGCACATCAGCACGAGGCCCGACTCCAGCTCCTCTTATCCAGTGGGGAGTATGCAAGTTCGTCCCACTGGTAAGCCACACCTGCCCTGCTGGGGGCCGGAGGAAGGTGACCTCCGGGGACCTACCCTTTCCACAGCAGCCTCTGCCCGCAGTGCTGTCCTCTGGTGAGCGGACAGAGAGGAGAGCAGCAGCCCGGGGACCTCCCCAGCTGTGGTTGCTCCAAGACACGGTACGGTGGGACAGGGTGCGAGCAGCTCACCCTGGGGGACGATTCCAGAGCCCACGGAGCTGGGGTGTGGGGAGAGGGCTGCCCACTGCAGACCCGGGCCAGGCCCATCTTGAAGCAGAAATCTGGGTGACCTCCCCACTCTCCCTGAGCCTCAGTGGGACCAGAGCCATGCCAGGCTGAGCCCCTCTGGGGAGAAGGGATGGCCCCCGGGCCCAGGGGAAGACAAAAGAAGGCCATGGCAGCAGGTGGCCAGGTCCTGCCGAGGTGAGCTCCGAGACAGCCGTGTCCCCAGAGGGAAAGTGGGAGGTCGGGAGAAACTGGGAGAGGCAGGCAAGCTGAATAAGTGGAAAGTAAAGAAGTAAGAGAGACAGCACACACGGGAGGCGGTGTGTCCCTGTTTGGAGAGCGAGGGGGGAAGCTGATTCTCCAGCTGACACTCAGGTATTTTTAAACAGTGTGAAAATGTTTACTGATAAAAGCAAGGGTTTTAAAACAGAGAAGCTGAGAACGTTCCAAACCCCACATTTTCTCTGCTACCACAACTGAGCTTTTTTTAGTAAAAAAAATTTTTGGAAGGCAAATTTCAACACGAATGAGCAGCAGCCCCCCCACACCCACACACTGGTTCAGAGTCTGAAAAGTGCCCCATACAGGTGCACACACCCTTGCACACGTGCACACACACACAATGTCTCCTGTTGTATATATGTGCCACACACTCACACCTACGCCTACAAGGCTGTACATCTGAGCTATGTATGGAGTGATTTTCCCTGTAGGTGATCCTTCCGCCGTCTCCGGAAAACATGAAGAAGGGAGCCATTAGTTTTTGGAGCTGCATTAATCCAAATGAATAATGCTTTCAGTGGCAGGTGATCGCTGCAGACAGTGTGCCCTGGAATTTTTGGAAGGTGCAGAGAATTTGTAGAAATAATCATTACGAGGAAGGAGATGATGTGGGGGGGGGCATGGTTCAGTTTCTACTAATAAGTGCTTCATAATAGCTCAAAAAATCTCTGTCAGGCCTCTGCCTCTTTCGAAATGCAAATGGATGAGGGCTCCCTGCAAAGCTTGCTGCGCGCGATACACAGACAAGGGTAATATCTACTCTGTGTCACTCCAAATGATATGGAAACAACCGAACGCGTCCTGGCTGTGGATAATTACGGAAGAATGACAGGTTGATAATAAGTTCTCATTTAGGAGTCTCTCCAGCGCGGGAGGTGTGGGGCGGCTTGCACGCCGCGATGCTGGAGTTCGAGTGCCATCTGCATGAGTAAGCAGGTCTTGAAAAGGAATTTGGGGCTGCCTCGTGTACACGGGAAGAGGAGACCTGCATGGGGAGACTTCAGGCTCAAAACCCCTAATTTTATTAACCTTGAAAACATATCGGTGTCTTAGCGACACGTGAGGGTGCCGCCATCTGCAGCGGCCCCTGCGTGCTCTAGCCAGGAGACAAGGTCCCAGACACCAGGACCAGGAGCGCATCCGATGCCCGCCACACGGCCACTGCTGAGCCAAGCAGGCCTTCGTCTTCCTGGGAGTCGTTCTTCTCCAGAGGCCCTGATGTTTTTTAGGGTAAAAATAAACTCAACTGAAAGAGGGTAGGCACCTGTCAAGTTTATAGTAGGTTCAGGCTTGAAGCGTCGTGTGATTGATGCATGTTGTTCATTATCCAAAGTGAGGAGGAGGAATACTGAGGGAGAGCAGCACAAACCGGCTGGCTGCCTGGCTGGGCGGACGCAGGCGGGACTGGCCGTCGTTCACTGCTTTGCTCGCGCGGGGGCGAGGGGGGTTACACGGCACTTTAGCATCAGATGGGAGCCCTGTGCCAGAATCGCCCCAATCCTGGGCCACCTCTGTCCACCAGGACAGTTGTCCTCCCGGAACCCTGGGCATCAGCACAGTCCCTCTGAGCCCCACGGCCGTGGGGTGACACTCAGCAACACGGATGCTGACTGCAAGGTGGCTAATGCAGTGGCAGGTAGGGAGCTGTGGAAAGCGCCCTCCATTCTGTGACCTTCCACTCACCCTGGGCTTTGCAACCTCGCGCCCTGAACACCTGCCACCCAGGTGTGCCTGGCATGATTCTCCCAGTTTCTGCCTGTCGCCAGGGCCCAGCTCCTGGAGGGCGGGCACAGTCCGACTCCTCACTGGCGTCTTTCCGGGACACAAGGACTTTGTTGATTTCACGCGACTCCGCTCTTCAAAGGGCTGCCTTCAATCAGTCTGTCTTATTTTATGTTTTCAAGAAGAAGAAGAAGGGCTGCCTGGGCGGCTCAGTCGGTTATGCATCGGACTCTGTTTCAGCTCAGGTCATGATCTCAGGGTCCTGTCATCGAGCCCCACAAGGCTCTGTGCTCAGCCTGGAGTCTGCTTGAGATTCTTTCACGCCCTCTGCCTCTGCCCCTCCCCTTGCACATACTCTCTCTCTCTCTGCTTCTCTCAAGCAAATGATTAAGTCTTTGAAGAAGCAGCATTGGCAACTTCCTCTCCCCATCCCCTGCATATCTCCAGCCCACAGAGTTAGACCCAGACCTTCAAACTAGGGCGGGGGGTTGGGGGGGTTGTCAGCCAGGAACAGGGCCCGGGCACATCAACGGACAAGCATGAGACGGCCATGGGTCCCACCCAACTGTGGCACATAGGCCTTTTCCAATTTTTGGTTTTTTGTTTGTATAGTGATTATGATATGCAAAGATGGTCTCAAAACAATAGGCTAACCTGGGTTCACCCTTTCCTCCACGCGAGGCCCTCCTATAAAAACATCAGCTGTAACCCGCAGCTCTGCCGGAGACAGGTGGTATTATTGTCTTCATTTTACAAATAAGGAAATGGAGTCACCAAGCAGACAGTGACTGATATCTGTGCCCAGGGTATGAGACCTAACAAGTCCCAAGCTGGGATTGGAGTCCTGACTCCCACCAAGACGTGAGATGGGAGAGAGCCTGGACACGGACATGAGGGGCTGTGGCGGTCGCGAGAAGCTGCACTAGAGACACAGAGTTACGTGTGTGCAGGGGGGGCGTGCAGGACCCCCTACCGCCTGTAGCTCAAGCTGGAGTTGTTCTTGCCTCCCCCCTGTAAAAACAGCTAAGTGAAGGATGAAAGACTGACTGAAGTCCCCACGTCCTTGTGAGCTACTCAGGTGCGTTGCATTCAATGAGCTCTGTCTTGCAGGTTACCCTATGGAAGCCTGACTTAGAAAAATTAGCCGAAAACTGGCNACTGTTAATGAGCACAAGGGATAGATAGATGCTAGAAGGGCGACCGGTTCAGGCAGCCTCCTGATGTGGGGCTCCGTCCGGCACCACCAAGGCCCAGTTCTGTCCGCGATTACGACTCTGACCCAGAATCAGACAGCAGTCCCCCGAGCTCCGTTTGGCAAAGCCACCCACCGCGGCCTCCAACAGGGGATGGCCAGATGTGACGTGGGGGCGGGGATGATGGACAGTGGCCCTGTCCTCAGTGGGACAAAGCCGTTGAGCAGGCTGCACCGAGCGGTGCATGGGGGGCTCAGCTGAAATATCCACCTGAGCTCAGCTCCCACCTGCGCCGCTCCTGGGCTGTCAGGCAAGCCCCCCTAAAGGCTTTTGCACAGGTTGGAGAGAGAAGGGTTAAAAGCTGGTGGGGGAGCTTTAAACGTTGTGAACACTCGTGTCACAAAAGTAAGCACAGGCTGAAAATCTCACCCGCGTGGGTCCCGTGCAGTCTGTGCCACCCCGGAGCGGGGGCGCGGCGAGGAGAATGACTTCTAAGTCGCCCTCCGGACTGCCGTTTGACCGCTTGCTTTCACAATGGGTGTCATTTAAGCCTACAGAATCCAATCAATGTGTCAGTTAAATTGCTACTCATCTGTCGAGATTAAGCGTCCGACTATTACCTCAGATTTAGTAGAAGTCTTAGATCCTGGCACATTTCACTGAAGCCATTAGTAACACCTGGAATCATTCACATTAGTTTAAGATCTGGCACCATAAATTCCCAGCCATTAATGATTATTCTGACTCCTAAGGATAAATGGCTTAACGTTTTTGATAATGAAAATATACTTTCTGCAGTAGTTCCTTCTTAAACCCACATTACCTTTGTGATGTACTTCATGGCTGATTGTAACGGACGGTGCTGTCACCCCACAAGGATTTTTACTATGCAGCAACGTGCCGAAGATCTGTTGTACTACTCATTAAAAAATAATAATAATAATGAGATATTTATTTAGCTGCTTGCATCCGGAAATGTACTTAAGTATCTTCACTGGCGTGTTGGGCATGGAGGGGTAAGGTGTCTCGATCCGCGTTATTTTCCACCTCTTCCCCGACAAGCGCCGATGCAAAGCACGCTCTCCACAAAGGCAGGGCGAGCAACAAACTTCTATTGGATATTATCAAAAATAAGGGGGAAATATCACTGTGAGAGCCCAGGGTGTCAGCTTAGTTATAGCTGAGAGAGATTATTTAAATATCTCAAATAAATCTTTTCATTCCCAGCACATTCATCTCTTTTAAGTGCTCATTAAGGTGGGGTGTGACAGTCTTGGAAAATGAAACACTAATTCTTTTTCTCTGAAGCCTGAGTGTACCGCTCCCAAGGGCAGCTGTAGTTTAGGGGATGATAGGGCGAGTGCAGAGAGGGGCCCCTCTTCTGCATTTCATTCCAAAAAGTGATGGGGGGGTGTTTGTTTGATGCCACTATTCTTCTCGCTCATATCCTGTGATCTCTCAGATCTGAAGAAGTGGATGTCAGTTTGCGGTGTTTGATAAACGGCCCCCGAACGGGGCTGCGCCGACCTTACCCCATTGCCGCTGAGCCTAATTTTGCAGTCAGCTTGTCTTTGGTTGATTTAGACTAAGTTTCCCAAAGACAGAGACTGCAGGAGACTGCTGTAGCCTCACGCTCCCTTTCCCACGCCAGGCTTGCTTTCTTTTCTTTTCTTTTTTTTTTTTTTTAATAAGTGATAAACTGTGTCTAAAAACGTATTCTAGCATTAATCTGCCGCTAAACTCTAATAAATAGGTGTATTGGGGTCATGCCGTTGAAGACATTCTTATTTCCGGACGCTCAGAGGGAGGCGCTTAGGACCCCTTAGACAATAAAGGTTCATGAAACAGTGCCTGCAAACTCCATAACGAACGCGGCAATGGTTACTGATTCACATTAGGCCGATTTGCTTAAATTGAACTCGTGATTTTGCACACTGTAGGAAAGCGGTACCCAGGCCCTGGGAGAGGCAAGTTGGAGGCACACGGGACAGGTCAGAGCCCTTCTCCGGGGTAGACGGCGCTGCCCCGGGCTGTCTTCCTGCAAGTGCTCACTTTTCTCCCCGCCTCTGTAGTGTCTCCCCAGCCTGGGCTCCTCGCAGCAGCCGAACGCTCCGCGGGAACCGCAGGGGACGTGCAGCGGGATTCTGTGCAGGACACAACACACATGCAGAAAGGGAGAAAGAAGGAATAGAGACACATCCTCAGCCAGAAGTTTCACCTGGAGTGTGAGCACAGCTTGTAATCGTCCCTGCCAACACAGGGAATGGAAAGGACAAAAGGAAAAACAGAAAAGTGGTGGGGGGAGCCAGAAAAATGTCCACATTACAGAAAAAGCTAAGAAGATCATCTTGGTGCTTACAAGAGAAGTATATACAAAGACATAGGAAAATGAGAGACAAGAAAGGTTTAATCTGAGAATCTTAAAAATCATTAAAGCATCACAAGGAAGGTGATTTGGGCTAGGACTGAAATCCGGGACCCTGGTGGGAACTGTACAAATAAGGTCTTATTGAAACATTAAACCTGGAGCATGCTAGGGCCGCCGGTGGGCGTGCAATAAATAATAATTGATAGTAATGATGATACTCAAATTTAATTCCACGTTCCATGGGAGGCTCCCCAGAGTTCGCTGTGCACATCAGCACGAGGCCCGACTCCAGCTCCTCTTATCCAGTGGGGAGTATGCAAGTTCGTCCCACTGGTAAGCCACACCTGCCCTGCTGGGGGCCGGAGGAAGGTGACCTCCGGGGACCTACCCTTTCCACAGCAGCCTCTGCCCGCAGTGCTGTCCTCTGGTGAGCGGACAGAGAGGAGAGCAGCAGCCCGGGGACCTCCCCAGCTGTGGTTGCTCCAAGACACGGTACGGTGGGACAGGGTGCGAGCAGCTCACCCTGGGGGACGATTCCAGAGCCCACGGAGCTGGGGTGTGGGGAGAGGGCTGCCCACTGCAGACCCGGGCCAGGCCCATCTTGAAGCAGAAATCTGGGTGACCTCCCCACTCTCCCTGAGCCTCAGTGGGACCAGAGCCATGCCAGGCTGAGCCCCTCTGGGGAGAAGGGATGGCCCCCGGGCCCAGGGGAAGACAAAAGAAGGCCATGGCAGCAGGTGGCCAGGTCCTGCCGAGGTGAGCTCCGAGACAGCCGTGTCCCCAGAGGGAAAGTGGGAGGTCGGGAGAAACTGGGAGAGGCAGGCAAGCTGAATAAGTGGAAAGTAAAGAAGTAAGAGAGACAGCACACACGGGAGGCGGTGTGTCCCTGTTTGGAGAGCGAGGGGGGAAGCTGATTCTCCAGCTGACACTCAGGTATTTTTAAACAGTGTGAAAATGTTTACTGATAAAAGCAAGGGTTTTAATACAGAGAAGCTGAGAACGTTCCAAACCCCACATTTTCTCTGCTACCACAACTGAGCTTTTTTTAGTAAAAAAAATTTTTGGAAGGCAAATTTCAACACGAATGAGCAGCAGCCCCCCCACACCCACACACTGGTTCAGAGTCTGAAAAGTGCCCCATACAGGTGCACACACCCTTGCACACGTGCACACACACACAATGTCTCCTGTTGTATATATGTGCCACACACTCACACCTACGCCTACAAGGCTGTACATCTGAGCTATGTATGGAGTGATTTTCCCTGTAGGTGATCCTTCCGCCGTCTCCGGAAAACATGAAGAAGGGAGCCATTAGTTTTTGGAGCTGCATTAATCCAAATGAATAATGCTTTCAGTGGCAGGTGATCGCTGCAGACAGTGTGCCCTGGAATTTTTGGAAGGTGCAGAGAATTTGTAGAAATAATCATTACGAGGAAGGAGATGATGTGGGGGGGGGCATGGTTCAGTTTCTACTAATAAGTGCTTCATAATAGCTCAAAAAATCTCTGTCAGGCCTCTGCCTCTTTCGAAATGCAAATGGATGAGGGCTCCCTGCAAAGCTTGCTGCGCGCGATACACAGACAAGGGTAATATCTACTCTGTGTCACTCCAAATGATATGGAAACAACCGAACGCGTCCTGGCTGTGGATAATTACGGAAGAATGACAGGTTGATAATAAGTTCTCATTTAGGAGTCTCTCCAGCGCGGGAGGTGTGGGGCGGCTTGCACGCCGCGATGCTGGAGTTCGAGTGCCATCTGCATGAGTAAGCAGGTCTTGAAAAGGAATTTGGGGCTGCCTCGTGTACACGGGAAGAGGAGACCTGCATGGGGAGACTTCAGGCTCAAAACCCCTAATTTTATTAACCTTGAAAACATATCGGTGTCTTAGCGACACGTGAGGGTGCCGCCATCTGCAGCGGCCCCTGCGTGCTCTAGCCAGGAGACAAGGTCCCAGACACCAGGACCAGGAGCGCATCCGATGCCCGCCACACGGCCACTGCTGAGCCAAGCAGGCCTTCGTCTTCCTGGGAGTCGTTCTTCTCCAGAGGCCCTGATGTTTTTTAGGGTAAAAATAAACTCAACTGAAAGAGGGTAGGCACCTGTCAAGTTTATAGTAGGTTCAGGCTTGAAGCGTCGTGTGATTGATGCATGTTGTTCATTATCCAAAGTGAGGAGGAGGAATACTGAGGGAGAGCAGCACAAACCGGCTGGCTGCCTGGCTGGGCGGACGCAGGCGGGACTGGCCGTCGTTCACTGCTTTGCTCGCGCGGGGGCGAGGGGGGTTACACGGCACTTTAGCATCAGATGGGAGCCCTGTGCCAGAATCGCCCCAATCCTGGGCCACCTCTGTCCACCAGGACAGTTGTCCTCCCGGAACCCTGGGCATCAGCACAGTCCCTCTGAGCCCCACGGCCGTGGGGTGACACTCAGCAACACGGATGCTGACTGCAAGGTGGCTAATGCAGTGGCAGGTAGGGAGCTGTGGAAAGCGCCCTCCATTCTGTGACCTTCCACTCACCCTGGGCTTTGCAACCTCGCGCCCTGAACACCTGCCACCCAGGTGTGCCTGGCACGATTCTCCCAGTTTCTGCCTGTCGCCAGGGCCCAGCTCCTGGAGGGCGGGCACAGTCCGACTCCTCACTGGCGTCTTTCCGGGACACAAGGACTTTGTTGATTTCACGCGACTCCGCTCTTCAAAGGGCTGCCTTCAATCAGTCTGTCTTATTTTATGTTTTCAAGAAGAAGAAGAAGGGCTGCCTGGGCGGCTCAGTCGGTTATGCATCGGACTCTGTTTCAGCTCAGGTCATGATCTCAGGGTCCTGTCATCGAGCCCCACAAGGCTCTGTGCTCAGCCCGCAGTCTGCTTGAGATTCTTTCACGCCCTCTGCCTCTGCCCCTCCCCTTGCACATACTCTCTCTCTCTGCTTCTCTTAAGCAAATGATTAAGTCTTTGAAGAAGCAGCATTGGCAACTTCCTCTCCCCATCCCCTGCATATCTCCGGCCCACAGAGTTAGACCCAGACCTTCAAACTAGGGCGGGGGGTTGGGGGGGTTGTCAGCCAGGAACAGGGCCCGGGCACATCAACGGACAAGCATGAGACGGCCATGGGTCCCACCCAACTGTGGCACATAGGCCTTTTCCAATTTTTGGTTTTTTGTTTGTATAGTGATTATGATATGCAAAGATGGTCTCAAAACAATAGGCTAACCTGGGTTCACCCTTTCCTCCACGCGAGGCCCTCCTATAAAAACATCAGCTGTAACCCGCAGCTCTGCCGGAGACAGGTGGTATTATTGTCTTCATTTTACAAATAAGGAAATGGAGTCACCAAGCAGACACTGACTGATATCTGTGCCCAGGGTATGAGACCTAACAAGTCCCAAGCTGGGATTGGAGTCCTGACTCCCACCAAGATGTGAGATGGGAGAGAGCCTGGACACGGACATGAGGGGCTGTGGCGGTCGCGAGAAGCTGCACTAGAGACACAGAGTTACGTGTGTGCAGGGGGGGCGTGCAGGACCCCCTACCGCCTGTAGCTCAAGCTGGAGTTGTTCTTGCCTCCCCCCTGTAAAAACAGCTAAGTGAAGGATGAAAGACTGACTGAAGTCCCCACGTCCTTGTGAGCTACTCAGGTGCGTTGCATTCAATGAGCTCTGTCTTGCAGGTTACCCTATGGAAGCCTGACTTAGAAAAATTAGCCGAAAACTGGCATGCAACTTTCATCCATACTGGAACATTAATTACTATGATTTTTTTATTGTGAGTGGCTGCTCGTGATCCCCAGCAATGATTTCATTTTATATAAATATTCTAGACACAAAGTAGCAGCGTTTGGTTAATCCAAAAAAAATATGCTTAAAAAAATCAAGTAAAGATAACCAAGTAGTTAAGAGAAGATCCTTGGATATTTGACCTGGCCTTCGCCAGTAATTATTCTAATTATTCTTCTATTATTTAGGCCATGAGCCAAAGGTTCCCGAGTGCATAGAAAGTTAATAGCAGACTTGAAGTGAGAACGAGGGGCAGGCCAGCATATGTTCATTAAAGTCTGCTTTTACTTCAGGGTTTTGCATCAAGCAGGCTTCGGGCACCAATAATTTATCTTAAAGTCTATTTACTCAGTGCAACAGGGAAATAATAAATTGTCCTAATTTCCCTTCCTAGCCCCAGAACTGATGCCTCTTTCCTTCCTTCCCTGAAACCCCATTGGGGTCAGTGTTGCCTGGGCACAGAAGTACAGAGGATCCCAGATTGTACTTTGGGGGAACATCTCTGGTGGTGCCCCATGGTTTCCACCTGACCTGTGTTACGGTTCGTTAACAGACGTATGTGTTCCCAGGAGGATGCTGCTGGTGGTGGGTGGGTGGAGAGATCGGATAAAAGGGACCCAGGAGACCACTGCAATCAACAGGGACTCACGCATGCATAGTGCAGCCCGAGGTGCCCAATGCCGGAGACAGCGTTTCTTCCACTGTTCTAGGACTCATTTTAGCCACACACACCACAACCCTTTGGTCATCCCAACGAAAGCCTTGCACCAGCAAGTTTAATGCCTGCTCTGAAACATGAAGCTGGGATCTGGGTCCAAGGGAGGAGACCCATCAGAAGCAGGAGCAAGAGCGCTGTAGATGGAAATGAAGAAAACCCTCCCTTACACTCCCTCTTACAGGCCAACACTTTCCAGAGCCTTGGCCAGTCCTAGCAGCACCATTCTGAAGGCATTCAGAGCCACATCCAGGCACATCTCTTAGAAACTCCTGCAGTTCCTGTCCCCGTTGGGTACAGGCAATGGCATCCCCAGAGGGGTCAGCACAGAGATCATTTGGTGCCCCTAGAGCATGAACTAGCCGTGCATTCCCTACCGGACACCGAGTGAGGCCCAGACGGAGAGGAATGGAGAGCAGGAAGTCTTAACAGGAGCTGTAGAGAGGAAAGAAGGATGGGGACTGGCCTGGGCTGAGACAGCACCTGGTCCAGCTCGGGGACCTTGAAAAGGCAACGCTTTCCACCACCCCCCCAACTGCAACACCGCCACTCCCGGGACCTCAGCCCGAGGCCATCCAGTTCCCCAGAGCCAGGACCCAGCAGTTCGGCCAAGCTGCCGACCAACACACAGCACACAGGCTGTCAGCTGGGAAGGCCAGTCACCATCGTCGTGAGCTGTCCCTGCTGCACCGATGAGCAAAGCTGCAGTGTCTTTAGTGGCCTCCTCCCATGTGAAAGCCACGAAAAGCCCCGAATCCCGCAGCTAAGGCAGGCCGGGCAGGCAGTTACACGGAGGCCCCTCAAATCTTGGGATTTCTCAGTACATCTCTTCAGATGATCCTTGAAATTCGACCTTCCTGAGGAAGACACGAGGAGCAACGGAAACCCCTGGGGGTAGGGGCAGTCAGAGCTGCGACGAGAGTCGACGTGAGAGGCTGGAAGGGGTGAGGCATCCCTACCCACAGGTAACCCTTCCTCAGCGCCCACCTGTGCCTGACCCTATACTGATGCAACGTCCATGTTCCGGAGTCCAGGGGGCCCAAAGGAAGACTGAGATCTTCATCAGGACGCTATCCTTACCTGAACAAGGACCCCAAAACGTACTTTTTCTAGAATTTTCCACGTGATAACTCAAATATTTACAAGTATTTCTCCATTGACATTCTTCAGTTGCCTGTGGTTGGGGATCCAGGTTCTTAGGGGGGGTCTGAGGAAGACAGGCTCCCCGCCGCACCCACAGCTGGGGTCCAGTGCTGAGGGACAGCTGGCCTGCTGAGGGCCTCGGCCATCAGCCTGCTCTTGGGAAGAAAGGCAGCCTGGTTCCTGACCTCCATCTTCCCCATGCCATGTAATTGGTGAGAAGCTCCCTGTTTTTTCCTCAGATTTATGAGCTCTGTGGCTAACGTGAGGTGCGCTAGTCCACAGACACCCACGATCTGCACTAACAGGGAGGGAGCGCGGCTCGCCCTTGTTCTGACAGGCCCACTTCATTCCGCGCTCACGCACCACGGTTCACATTTATTCATTTTGAGCAATTGTTGCTCAGACGGCCTGTCCACACCAGCCCTGCCCGGAATGTCTTCTTTAATCAAAATTCTGCTCAAAACAGCCCAGCTGAGCAAGGGAAGTGGCCTTTCCCCATGCTATTGACGATCTGTCTCGAGCATTATCTCATACGTTTCCCTTTATTTTCTCTCCCAACCCAGATCGTCTTTGCTTTGAACCATCGCTTCTGGACGCATTTGGATTTGATGCAACCCTCACGCTTTCTATCTACCTCCCGGCCCTTGTTGCATTTTGCAAAAGCAACATGAAAACTTAAAAACCCAAGAAGAAGAAAATGTATTTAAATGACTCACCTCTTGCCCCAGTGTGACTTATACGGAAGGGAAGTGAGGTCCGTGGGGAAATGTGATGTTATTTCTCGAGGCAGCCGGCCTTGGAGATTAAGGCAGTCAGGAACAGATCCCCAAACAGAAAGAACGAAAGAGCATCATTTTAGGGGATGGGCAGCGCCCTGGATAAATCTTTATGGACGCAGATACTGTCTGTGGAAAAAAAAAAAAACAAAACAAAAGTTAGACTCACTCTTGCAAAACTAGATGTTTATGCATAGGCTCCTGAATTGACCTCAGCAAATAGATATAACCCCCAGCTCCCACCCCATGAATTGTTTTATCTGGTTCATCCAAATAGATTTTGGAAATAGTCTCAGCACATGGTGCTTGCTCAGTAAATGGTTACAAATGAATCAATGGGCTGACAGTTTTCTCTTCTAAAAAATGCAGAAGTTCCTGGCTGGTCTCTAAGGGCCTTGCAGATTGGAAACCCCAGAATTCTAATTTACACCAAAAAGGCAGAGGAGGGCGGGAGCACCTCTACAGAGGGCCTGAGCCAAAGAGACGCTTCCCTGATATCCAGAGAGCGAGCTGATATAGCTCATGCCCGCAACCATGGGCTGGGTGAAGAAGAGCAAGGGGAACAGAGATGACGAGCCCAGAAACCAACCAGAAGAGAAAGAAAATCAGAAAGGAGGCCGGGAGGGACAGAAAAGGCGCCACAAGCCCTAAAGGAGCCTGAGAAGACGGAGCAACGAGAAAATCCTATGCTCAGGGTCTCAGAGAATACCAGGAAGCCAGCCTGACTCACGCTGTGTCTTAAGTGAAAAGATGAGCAATAGGGCATGCGGGATCCTTTCTATCTCCGTCATCAGTGCAGATTTGAAAGGGCGGTACGAGATCTGAACATTGCAGTCGACCCCAGTAAGATTCACCAATTCAATCCCAGGAGCTACAGTTTCGTTCGTCTCACCCCAAACCACAGGTGCACGGGAGGATGCGAGCTCCGTGATTTTGTGTGCCTCCTCGAAGTGGAGCTGAGGCGTTTCTAAGGCTGTCTGTGTGTCTGTGTTTGTGTATTTTACCTCATTCCAAGAAGGAATTTGAGAGACTCCGACTCACAGGGCCAGAGACGGTACTCAAAACGCTCAGTTATCAAGAGGAGATCGTCGGCAGCGAGACAGTCCTGATAGGGGAGACGCACGCTCTTCTGCCGGCAGCCCCTGGGCAGAATGTACTGAATTGTACCTTGTGAAAAAGTTGAACAGTGTTTCCATACTAAGTGTAACCACTCCGTGGGGTGACGGAGCGGCGCTGCTGGTCAGCGGGTTTTGGCTTGGGCTGCAGACTAAGTTTCTTTGACATAAAAGGAGGGAAGTAATGCGTCCAATGAGATAATACTTACCGCTCTGGGTATGAGGAGGATAGCAGGGCATGATCCCTGATCCACGCATAGCTATGTGCGTGTTTCCAAGCCGAAATGCCGAGAAACTTCGTGATGGGGAGGAGCGCTGATAAACATGGATCAGCACCCCACGCATTCCTCCAACGTCATGTTTATGGCATCTACGCACAGACAAGGTCTGAGCCGCTAGAAAAGTTTACTCCCTGTGAAGTGGAAAGAAAAACAAATGTTTAAATTATAATATTAAGAAGCTAGTTGGGCAAGGATCAGGGTATTTATAGGGGTCGTGTCTGAATAGTGGAAAGGCAGGAGTGGATGACTTGTTTTTAATCTATTCACTTCTAGTTTATTCCTTTGCACTTTTGATTGTAAAATCTCACATTGTTCTATACCTAGGGGAACAACCATGCAATAGTACAATGCGATAGGCTCTCTTGAATGAACTTCGGAAGTGTTTTAGCAAAACCAAGAGGGGACCAGGTCATTCGGCCTGGGAATAATCAAGCGTCTTCTGTGGGGATCTGCGTTGGCTCTTCCTTCCTCCTGATTAATGGGGAGCCCAATCAGATACGGAGTTTAATTTTAAAATGAGTCCACCCATTACAAATACATACCCGAGCATGGAAATTATTCTCTTTCCTTTCCAAAATATACTTTCTAAAGAGCTCCCCACCACCCCCAAAAGCAACACTACTTTGAAGGCTCACAGGAGCAGCGAGAACAGTGGTGGCTTCCCACACGACCCTTACATTCACCTTGACCCATTTAGAAGCTGGTGCTGTTACTCTGGACCCTGGCAACTGGAATCACACATTTCATTGTTTCTTTCACTTCCTCTGCACTCGTAAGGAGGCGGCAACACCCACGGTTGCCATCCCTCCCGCTGGGGAAGGATCCTCGAGAAAGAACAAGGCGGAGGCCAGCAAATGTCACGGCAAACACAGACCACACACGGGGTCACACGCTGCAAAGAGACAGGCAGTGGTGAAGCTGCTGATTAATATTTGCCGAGATGAGGCCATCTGTCATCTGTGGCACTCCTTTTGGGGAAACCCTTCAGAATTCAAGGATAGAATCAAAAATGAAACTCTTACGGAGTTCTTTGCTAAGAAGGTCGAGGTTTGGGAAGGGCGTTTGTTCGCATGAGACCAGACAGAGGTGACAGGCTTCGTCTCCAATCCATCCTCTCCTTCCCAGTCTTGACGTATCCTGCTGGATCTGTAGCAGAAGAGCTTAAAGGAGACCCGCGGGTCCTGAGGGAGTCAGCAGCTCCCCTTCCTACACGCAGACCCAGAGCTGGGTTTCTGTTGGAGACCTCAGAGCCTTCACCTTGACCCCATGCCCCGTGCTCCTCGCAGCAGGCCCGTGGAGGTGTCGGGTGGCTCAGCCTGAGTGGAGAGGGGGACACACTTCCTCTCTTCCTTCCAGCACATGGGGGTTCAGAAGGCCCCAGAGACAGGTGGGGCTTCTCACACAACCTCGTGATAAACCGGCTGCAGGGCATCCTCCCTGCCAGATCATGCTTCTCGTGCCGGAGAGCAGGGGGAGTTTATAAAGTCCATGCGAGTGAGCGTTCTGTCACACGCCCTTATTTCAAGAATTGACAGGTGGAAACTTGACGTTGTTCAGATTTTGTCTCCAAAGCCACAGGAACCGCTGAAGATCTTCGAGGCTAAGAGAACTTGGGAAGGGCAGATCTGGGCGTGGTGTGCCATGAGTAACCACTTGGTTTCCTCGCTTTTCCCCCTGGTGCCAGCTGCTGGCCTCCTTGATCCCTTCTTCCTGGAGCTTGTCCCCAGCTGAGAGAGAAAGCCATTCCCCGAGCTCGCGTCAGTCGCGTGGTGTCAGAGGCTTGCGAGGGCTGTCGTCCGTGGCTGTCCCCGCACCCCCCACGGTGCATACCGGCACGTTCCCACCCCTGGTCCCGCTACCTCGGAGCAGCAGGGCCAGCACTGGAGCCGCTCATTCTGCCGTGTTCACGGCTGTGCCGTGACAAGGGGAGGCGGGATGGAAACATTCTGATGGCGCACACATAACCGCCACATGGCCGTGCGGAATCACAAAGCCACGAGGACATTTTCGTCTGCTCCATAATTACCCTCCGCAGTTACGTTGTCTGGGAGGGCTGAGCGATCACCTCCCGACTCCAGCGGTGGAAGGCGTGGGGTCTTCCCCGTGCTAGGCCAGCCATCAGTCTATCTGCTTAGGCATTAAACTGGGCAATTACGGTTGCTGAGCAACCATAACTTCTGCATATGTGCCTCCTGTGGTTTTGTGTGCCAACCACAATGTTATGATAACAGGATTTTTTCCCCGACCAAGATCCTTCTTTATATGTAAATTTATGCTAGAATTGTGTATTTAAAAATTAGTTTCTGTGAGTAATGAACCTCAGGTTTGGCTGGGTTCCTTTATCCTCCTAGGTTTATAAAATCAAGCTTGGAAGTTTTGAGATCACGGGCATGGTGTTAAACAAGACAAGGGGTGACTTCGAGGGAGCAGCCCCTCCTGGGGACGCGCTCCGGATAAGCCACGGACAGCGACTCCCAGCCGCGGTGCCAGGAGCCTCCACGATAACATCTCTCCCCACTCAGGTCACCTGAGAGGCAGGTCATCTGGGACAAGTGGCTGCTTCCTGCCCCCACAGTCCCCTCCCTGCCCTCCTCATTCAGCTACCATTTCTCCAGTGCCTCTTTGGTGCTGGGCTTTGGGAAAGATTGCCAGGTCCAGATACCATTCAGACCCAGCCTCATCCTGCCCAATGGGGACAGAGGATCTAGCAGGGAAGATGCCCAAATAACCATTTTATTACTAGGCTCTTGCAGTCTCCTGGAGTTCCTGGGCACCCCTGCACTGGAAGAGAGAAGGAGGAAGGGCATCCCACACTCTCCAGGCAGGCTGAGCCACGCAAGACCACCGTAGGGCTGCAGTGAGCTTGTTGGAGGCCTGGTGTTGGGTAGGACTCTGAACTTCTCCAGGATAGTCCAGATCTGAGTCTGCCACATCATATGAGTTACTGATATTCTGGGAACCTCAGTGTCTCTGCCTGTAAGAGGAACCATACCCATTTCTCAGGGCTGCTATGACGTTAAACAGGAGAAGGGCCACGCAAACCAGTGGCCACTTCCCTTCCCACGTTCCTTCTTGTGACTTCAGCTACTGGCAGGGGATGAAGGGTATGGACAGTGTTTGTAAGTACTTGGTAAGCATTTCCAGGTTTGAGGGGGAAAGGCAAATCTGTCAAGGCAAAATAAATTGCGACAAGAAAGATAGAAAGCGTGTTTACAGAAAGCAAACACTTGCAGGCCATACTGTGTTACTTGGCCCCACTCTTTCCTTTGCTGGACTATTTGGCTGGACCGGTGAGACAAGAGAGGAAGCTGTGGGGCCCCCAACTAGATGGGAGGACATAAATATTGATGAGCACATCGGTTTCACATTAGTGTTTGATGAAATGTTTCATGGGCCTGAACCAGTTTCCCGGATTAAGAAAATCCCATCCACGCCCACACACACCACTTCTTTTCTCTCCAAACTTTGGTTTGTATCCCATAGACATGGACACAGATTGGCTTTGAAAATCAGCGTTTCTCTTTTATCTTTAAGTCGCCCCTCTTTGTCAGGGGTGCCCCACTGACTTCAGAAGCAATCTGAGTGCAGAGAAATGCAAGGATTCGATCTGACTGAAACTCAAGGATAAGAAAATACACTGGTTTCTTATGTGAAATCTTATCATCTGCACCTAATTATCAAAGTTCAGGATTACCATTTGGAGGGAATTGTTTAAAAACATCTGCTCTTCAAAATCTAAGCATTGCTAAAAGGTCCCTCCTCCTCCAAAATTTTTAAGGCAAGCCTTAAAGGAAACCCAAGAAAACAGGACTTCTCCCTACTGAGTTGGGGGGATTGGAACAATCAGCCCTGTCCGTCTTTAGCATGTCCTCACCAACCATACCCAACACCGGGGCTGACAGAGCCCAGCTTTGCCCTGGACGTTCAACTGTTGAAATCGTTGGTGACAAAGGCAGCATACCAGAGAAAACCAAGCTACACTCTCCTGATTGAAAAGACGTGTGGGCCACTAGCTAAAGGTATCGAGTTCTGACCTCCACCAATACCATATAGAGATGCAGCAACAACTGGGACAGAGAAAGAGGGATCTGGGCACCTGCATGAGGACTTGGAGATGGGCATGGTCAGTGCCAGGGGAACCAAACAGAAACCAGTAGAAAAGGCAGGCATGAGTCAAGGAATCGAGCAAGCCTCCTTTGACCAGATCTCATGGCGGCAATGATCAAGTCTGGAATGGGCATCGCTGTAAGAGAAGAAAAAAAGCGAGGCACCCACCAATAAGCTACTGAAGGAATTCCCATCTCGGCCGGGGCACTTTCTGGAAAAAAAATGAGAGTTACCAGGGAAGCCGGGTCTCCTGTAGCCCGAATGAATGGGCCAACTCAGCCTGAATCAATCAGGTCACATAAGGGCTCTCCATAGTACATGCAAACAAGAAATCTTTACCAAAACAAAAAAAGGAAAATGTGCCTTCTCCCACCTTGGTGGGACACGAAACTGGACCTTTGTTCATTCTTCTGGATGCAGACTGCATGTAACAGAGCCTCTTTGGGCAAGAATGCAATCCAGTCCTGAAAGTGGTAGGATGCTTTGCACAAAACAGACACGTTTCTACCAGAGACCACCTATCAGAGGGAGAAAGAGGCTCCTGGAAATTGCCGACAAACACAGACACCGGGAACAGCTTTCGGTGCCTAACCATGATGAGAGTTCAGGAAGCCATGCCTGATGCCATATGTGACCAACAGGACTAAAATCAACTTTGGTCATCTCTGCAATCTCTTCTTTACATTAGTATGATGTGGGGGATAAACCTAAAGGATTACTGTAGGGGCGCCTGGGGGGCTCGGTTGGTTGAGTGTCTGATTCTTGGTTTCAGCTCAGGGCACGATCTCAGCCCTCTCCCTCTGCCCCTCCACCCCTGCTCTCTCTCTCTCAAATAAGTAAATAAATCTTTTTTAAAAAAATAATTAATTTAAGGATAAGTATTAATTATTTAAACTATTAAATACCTAAGCCAGTTTTAGATTTATTAAAACAAATGTCCCTTGTTTGCATTCCCAAAAGGAACAGAAAGCTGGGTCAATAGTTTTGTTTTGTTTTGCTTTTTATAAGGAGGTGTTTTGAGTTGCAACTCTTAACTTTTATGGGGTATGAACTGTCAAGAGAAATGAGCATTTTCTCTATCAACTAATCCAAGACAACACTCAGTCCTGACTCAGTCCTTCCTTGGCCCCCAGGGAGTGGGCTGGGCTGCCGGAGGGCAGGGAGTAGAGCCCACCCCTGGGCACACTAGTTCACATGGTGATGTGCCATTGCCATTATCGCAGGAGGGAAACCTCCAACAACCAAAAGCTTGCAATATAGTACTTTTCGAGCAGCACAGAAGAGTTTTACAACAGTCTTCGTCTAGACAGATGGAAATACTGCATGTTGCCAAGCTTTTTTCTTTCTTTCTTTTTTTTCCTGGTCCATCATTGATTTTCTTCTGCATTCAAGAAGGTGTTACTTGACCGCCGCGGGAAGGGTAGCCAAACCAGAGCATGGCGGGCACAAGTCCATTTCCTCTTCTCCGAAGAACAGGTGCACACCCATGGAGGAGGACCTCTTGATTGCGCACAGGAACTATGATGTCACGTGGCTGTAACTGGCCCAAGATGACTTCCGTACAGTCCAATGGCTGCAACATCATTTGCTTCAATAAACAATTATCTTACATAACCTATTCTTGAACATAGCATTTCTGAGGGAAATTATCAAATACTCAAGAGCTGTGTTTTAGGATTTTTTTTTTTTTGCCCATATTTTCATCCCTTGCTGGTTCTAGACTTTAAAGCTTAAAATAGAATTCTGTCTTCTACCAATTTTTCCCATTTATGTTTGGAAAATATTGATTTTTTTTAAAACTGGAGTTTTAATGGACCTTGAAATTAACATGGCTTTTATGTCTTTGACCCCATCATCATTGATGATGTCACCGTGTTTCCCAAAAAACTCATTGGCCAGTGACTGGTGTTTGGCATCTAGGCACCAGGAGAAACCAGCGGCATCGCATTTACTCGTACAATGGTCCTTCCTCCCTGAGAGAAATGATCCCATGACGGAGGAGTCATTGGTTTAAGACAATAGAACTTTATGGGCCCTTAGTTAGCATGACCTTCTGCAAAACAGCACTAGGTTGTCCCCTACACTTGAGGGCACGGCCGGGACATCTGCATTTTTTAAAGAATGCCACGGGTCTTCCTGATATGCACCCAGGTTTGCCCCTGCAGTACACCGAGCAACTTAGTAGCACCTCATACAAACGTTGGCTTACCTCACACGGCGGAAGGCCCAGTGAATGGGTACATCCTCTGGGCGAGGATGGGGGTTAAATGGGGCTAACATCCAGGGACAGACAGGAGAGTAAGTAAGTGAAATCCGGGTTGGGTCAAAGCTGCGGGAGGAGAGAGAGTGACTGATCTACCGCCGGGCTACAGAGGCCTTGGCTGGGAGATGCGGGATCTGGGCTCTGCGTCAGGAGGGAACCATAGTGGAACCACCCACTCCCCACCCGCAAGCCTGGTATGGGTGTCATCAGCAGAAGAGAGTTAGCCCGGATCTGAGTCCAAGGCCTTCCCACCAATGCCAATGGTGACACGCCTGCATTTGCAACCTCAAGCTCTACGAGGACCCGCACAGAACTCAGGCCTTTCTATCCCTTGAGGGTGGAGGACCCGCCAGTGCCTGGGACCCACGCAGAGTAGGGTGGGGGAGGGGGGCACCAACACAGCTGCAGACGAGGGCTGGAGGGGGCAGCTTGAGCAGGGCGGTGGGCTGCCGCAGACGGCAGAGGCTGAGAATGGCAAGCCGAGGCATCAGACTTGATGGGACCAGGCTGGCCCCCTGGGGACTCCTCGGGGCTCCCAGGAAGACCTGACCAACAATCAGGGCCCAGAGCTGAACAGGAAGAGAAGAAAGAACGTGGAGCCGGGAGTCGGCGGCCTCTCCTGTCTAAATGGCCTCATCTGAGGCATCCGACGTGCTGGACGGGCTGCAGCACATGGGGGATTCCAGGAGGGGCTGCATCTTTTATTAATCACAGAGATGTGGAGCTGTGGGGTCCCCTTTTCAAGGACAGCCCAAATCTGGGGAAATGCCTCCCCAGAATGTAACAATTTCAAGGACAATTAAATCCAAAATGTGAACCATCCTCCAGGATGCTTCAATGGTCTTTCATTAGGGCGGGGACGAGCCGGCACCCGCTCGGAGCCCGCTGCAGACTTCTGTCTGCCAGCTCCGGCCCAAGCCGCTCGTGGAGGGGTTTGGCCCCATACACGGAGGGTGTTGCTCCCCTCAGGTGACCTCAGCCACCCCTGCACCCATCTCACCAGGACGGGGCAGGGCACACTGCGTGCCCCGTATGGCTCCTGTCCGGACTGGGGGGCAAAGGTCAGCTTCGTTTGTGGAACGGAGAATTGCTATGAGTCAGGCAGCACGTGCACGGCTAACAGAGTGACGAGGAGCCAGACGTGGCTGCCGGTGGTGCTCGGACTCATGCACACTCCGGGAAAAACCATACCCCCGTTTTCTGGGTAAGGACCTGGAGGGCTTGGCTCTCAGTCCTGTGATCGGGAGCAAAGCTTAGAAGCCTGGTGCCCTATTTGAATTCTAGTAGCTGTACTTGAACCCCCCGTGCTCACAGTCACCGTGCAGGAGCCCTCCAGGGATCTCGCTTCTATTCAGTCAGGAGAGGACAGCCTGCCCCAGAGAACACCCTGCCTTTCTGGCAGGGATTTGAGAAGACTCCATTGAAAGGATGGATGAGTCGTGAGCACCCCTGGCTTCAGGGTGGTTCTGCCTCCCGCAGGCTTCGCGTGAGCCCCTGCTGCACGGGTCACCAGGGCCACTGCTCCCCAGCTCCCCTCCCCACCCAGCACGACTCTTGCTCCACCTCTTTGAAAACCACATCTCCTTGGGTCACAGCGTCCCTAACTATCTGGACAAAATACTTACACGGCCCGACACCACGCCAGCTCCCAGGTCCCAATTGACCTCTGCCAGGCTGTTGGGTCTGGGCCAGGCGTGAGACCAAGTCATGACAGTGTGCCTCTAGCCTGCCTGAGCCATTCTGCACGGGCCTGTGTCCCAGGCACTCTGCAAGGCCAGGCCAGGCCGTGACATGCCTCCAGGAAATACTTGTATCTTTGGCATTGGCCTGACCTGGAAGGGGTCTCTGTCCTTCCTGCAGAGTCTTGGGCCAGGGATTAGCCTCTGCACTAGTCTCAGGTGGAGACAGGTGTGTCTGCGTGTGTGCGTGCGTGTGTGTGCGCATGTGTGCGTGCGCGTGTGTGTCTGTGTGTGTGTGTGTGTGAGAGAGAGAGAGAGAGAGAGAGAGAGACCATTACATGAGGCCCCAGGGCACAGCAAGGATCTGCCTCTGGAAGACACAGGGAAGGAGCAGGGTGATACCTGGGGCCCAGTCCCTCACCGAAGATGGGTGTGAGACCCGAGGGGAGTCTATTCAGCTGCTGGCTTCTATACCAGGGCATCTTTTGGTGAAGAGTGCCCTGAGGAAATCCACTGGGAGTTCTACTGATTTAGTGGGGCATCTGGGGGAAACACCCAGCCCTGTATGATCTAAGCCACGGGGAGTTCAGGGTGGGGGGTGAAGACGTCCCTCCAACAGTTCCCTGCCATGCCTCCAAGCCCTCTGAGCAGCCCATCCAGGGCATTCACAGCCCGGAGCATTCTCTCGGAGTTGGCTGTCTCAGGGATAGCAAATACCCCTGACAGCCGGTGAGCATACAATGCTGGGCAAGGGTTCCGTGAAGCCACAGGGAACACTGGACCCCACAACATTTTCCTGGGGAAGGGTATATCCCGAATCAGGCCAGACTTGAGTGCAGAGAAGAGTATGCATTCCTTGGAGGGGGTGTGGACAGGCATCTGAGTGGGGTGCGGGGACGGACATCGTTCATGCTTTCATGGGCCAGGTAATCAGGACGGGGGCTCCCTAACAGGCTAAGGGGCTGAAGGGCCGCAGACACTGTGCGGAGGACTTTGGAAGGAGCATCAGCGCGTGGTGGAGTCCATGGGCTGCTGCAAGACCCCGCTTTGAACTTGGGCTCCAGCATCTTGTGAGGGGCTGGGGAGGTGGCATGGTTCAGCGATTACGATTGTTCACCTGAGAGGTTGCTGGACTTCTCGGCCACAGTTTGTTAAATTTGCAAATGCCCTCTGGGAACCGTCTGGATGAAAGTCTATAAACGTAATGTTCAGATTACGAGGGGAGTAATGGCTAATATTCCATTTGCTCTGTACCTGCTGACCTCAGACTCCTCGGGTCCCAGTCACCGCGTTAAGACCAGGACGGATGAGGGCTGGGTCTGCTGGGGCAGGTGCCATTGCGGCACACAGACCGCAGTCCCTGAAGGGGGGAGTGAGGGAGCCTGCAGGGGGCCCACCACCGTGGTCCCCCATCATTGCAAGCAACCCGATGTGCAGAGGGGAGCAGAGGACTGACCCGGGAGAGCTCAGCAAGGCTCAGCAGACATTCTGGAGCCTTGAGAAAGCCCTGAAAGGGCCAAAACACCCTCCAGAAATTTAGGAACTGGTTAATTCCTAATGCTAAACTGATGTCCCCCATGGGCACAGGAGACCTTCCTTCCTATTTCGAGGTTTTCCAAGCTGGTATTCTCACTACAGCGGAGGAAGCACTGTGGCCAACTTTGCTATAGAAACAAATATGGCTCAAGGAGTCCTTGTTGGAGGCTCGGGGATCCCCCAAAAGCCACCCACTCTTCACCCGTCCAGACAGGCCCGCCCAGGCCATGCCCGACACCTGAGGAGCGATGGGGGACTTCCAGTTATGCTTCCCACCCACTTCCTGGGCCCAGCTGATGGTTCTGCAGGGAAGCCCGTGTTCCACGTAATGCGAGGGGGTGAGCGGTGACAACGGTTGCCCAGGTCATCTCCCCTTGCGAAGCCGGGGAAGCCCCGGTTGTGTGAGTGAATGCTTTTCCAACTAAGCAGAAAATTCAGTAAGTTGCTGAATGTCCTTGACGACACAGCACTTGTATAAAATATGCATGTCGGCAGAGATGTTTTCCCTAACAATGCTCTGGGAAATTACATTAAATTCGAAATTATCCCCTGCTTTCCCGAGTCGCCCACAGAGACTGGCACCAGCAGCACCATTAGGTAGAAGCAAAGTAGAGGCCTTGTTACCGCGGCCTTCGCGAGAGCCAGGGATCAAACACTTTTTCACAGTTTTATGTGGATAGTTTCATGAAAATTGATCAGGTCTAAAAAGTCACAGTCCAAATGAAGCTGAGGTTAAAGATAATTTATACATGATATTCCTAATTTTATTCCGGGCTCTTTTATTACTATGTAGGCCTTTATGACTTTAAAGAAAATGTCAGTGGCAGCAAATGACATTGTACTGAATAATCTAGTTATGAGGGAAAAGACATTTAAAACCATTCCGCAGCAGCCTTGCCCGGTTCTGCTGAACGCACACTTTTCCTCCACACAGCAGCCCGAGAGTCCTCGCCGGCATCTGAAACCCTTTCTGTGGCCGCTAAGCATAGCATCTGCAGGTGGCTATGTCCCCTGTCCTCCAAACTGTTCTGTTTCCCGCACGTTCTCCCCCTAGAATTATTGCGGAGGTCTCACTGCTCTGTCCATCAGCAGGAAAGGGAAACTCCAAGCTGCTGTAAGTCTGATTCCGAAGGCAGCCCGAGTCCTGCAGGAGACAGACAGACAGACACGTCCACAGGGGCAGGCCGAGCGTCAGAGTGGTCACCCCAGACAGCCCTGCTGGCCTCTCGGGGACCAATTTAGCATCCGCCCATGTCTACACCTGCAGATGCTTCCAGAGGCAGCCGGGTTGGTTCCACCTGCCGGGCCTCTCTCTCCTCCAATGATTGCGGCATCTCATTGGATTGAGGAGCCAGCCTTGCCCTTGGCTGAACGTTCCCTGGAAGAGTTAGCAGAAGGGCTGCTTCCTGGCCAAGCGAGAGCTGGCGATGACCACACCCGGGTGCTCTGTGGCCCCTGCCTCAGTCCCAGCCCCTGTATGCAGCCTGTAGCCCCCGACGCCACTGCCTGGAGCAAAAGCTACACCAGCATGGGATCTCCCCTCCCCCCGAGAGTGCCTCCCCCCCCCAGCCCAGGGAGCATGGGGGTGGGGGGCTAAGAAGGGTCAGGACATTCTCCCTCTTCTGCAGCTCGGCCCCACGGTCTCTGGTGCCACGGTCGGCTGGGCCAGAACACGGCACCTTGGGTGGGTCACGGGGACCGACTCATTGGCTCACCTACCAAGTCCCTTAGACACTAACCGAAGACAAAAGCACCATGGTCCGTACGCCCCTGCTGCTGACTCCACGCCAGGACTAATGGAACCCTCCAACCCTGTTGGCAAGGTAGTCCCATTTCACAGATGAGGAACCAAAGGGCTTGGAGTCCCCTTGGCTGGGCTGTCTGATCCCAAGGCAGCCTCTTTCTCTGTAAAATGACACAATGACAATCCCTTCGGGGCCCCTGGGAGGAACAAGGGGACAGCTGTATGACCTGGGTTCCAGGTGCTACACCCCTGAATGGTACAGGCTGGCATGGCGGCCTCCTCTCTTGCCAGCAGGTCCGGGCTCAGCCGCTGCAACAGTCACTGCTTGGGGAGAAAGGTGAGCGTCCTCAGACTTTTCCTTGTAGGATGCAGTCCTTCCATCAGAGCTACTTACAGACAGGGCCCAGAGCTTTTAATGTCTGCTCGGCACCCCGTTCCCACACCCCATCACATCCATCTCCACGGCAGAGATTAGCCAACAGGCGTACGGAGCTCAGGACACCAGACAGCTGGAGCAAGTGTGCCCACACACACTTACGCACGCACGCACACACGCACGCACGCACGCACACATGCACGCATGCACTTGCCCTGGACGGCCAGTCCAGTAGCTTTTATCAGGACATGTAAAGCTTAATTTCAACAACATGTGTGTTTCTGAAAACTCACTCTGTTTACACATGCAGGAGGGCAGGAAGGGTTTGGTCAGCGCTGTGGATTCCAGTCTGAATCAAAGCCATGGCCAGGTTTCCCTGCGGTGCACCACGCCAGGGACACTTGCTGGAAGTGGGTAGAGCTCTCTCCAAAGCTGAAGAAGAGGGAGACGGAGGACTTGGAGGGCTGGTTCCCGGCACCTCCAGGAAGGCCCTGCAGATACCCAGGTATTTATGTGAACGTTAGTTTCTAGTAAATGTCAGCGTGAGGTCTCTGGCTGAGCAGAAGCCCCAGGCCCACTGATCTGAGCGCTGTGGCCCCTGAGTGGGAAATCGGGTTTTCTTAGGAAAACCACATCCTGGATGTTAATTTCCTTTTCCGTGAAAAAGCAGAAGATCAATTAGAAGCAGAATGTGATTGTATCAGAGCTACTTTCCAGGATTTATTCTGTAAGCTTCCTCTCTCCAGTCCCCATCTGGCTCGGTCAGAAATGGGTTTTGCTTCATCAGAAATGTGCTGTGAAGTTCCCCATTAGATTATCGATCGCCTCCATGAGGCCGAATCCTCAACGTGCCCACAGATGCCGTGTGCTAGCAAAGACTCGGAATTTAGAGCCAAATAGAAAGAGAAGGAAATTAACTGATGCTTCGAAACCTGGCAGGAAATTTGAATTTAAATCCCTTTCTGGAGTGGACCCCTTGGAGGAAGTTCTGAAAACTGCTCTGTCCCAGCTGGATTCTCCTTGTGTTCGGCTCCTGCCCCGCTCACTCCTGCTCTGTCCGGGGTCCCTCCTCCCTGCACATGCCCGCACAGCCCCCCGCCCCATGCTTCGGATCCTCTGCTGAGCCAAGAAGCGATGGGAGGGTGTTGGCTCTTCCTTCTACCCACTCCACCTCTGAAAAAGAGGTCCCCCAAACCATCCTGGGAAGCAGGGTGATAACCAGAGACTCAGACTGGCAGCTTCTCTCTACAAAGAAGTGAAGATGTGCTCAGCCCACATGGACACAGTGGCTTCTCAGGGTCCATAATGCATGAGCCAATGTTGGTGAGAGGATGAGGGACCCTGGCTGGGCTCATCATCTGCAGAATGAGGACCCTCCAACAAGGCTGGTGTCCCCTGCCAGAGGGGGCCTCCTTGCCCTGGGACTGCAAGGTCCATGACAGCACGGGGCGAGAGACTTCTTCCACTCACTCCCACTAATCTAGGAGCCTCTGAGCTCTAGAGAGGAAGCATGCCTTTACCGAGCAGCAAGTGACCGCCAGCAACGTCCTAGACATGAGCTTATTTCGACCGATAATACCTTTGTAAGGACAGGTTTCTTTCCATTTAGCTCATGAGAAAACTGAAATTTGAGGAAAGAATTTAGTAAAAAATCAAAATGATATGGCTAAGTGTCAGGGGCAGAAAGGCAGCCCTGGTCTGGGAACCGGAAGGATCCTACCCTTCCTGCCGCAAGGTCACAGATGCTGGCAGACAGAAATACCCACGTGGGTGTAGACACCCTCCCCAGCCTTCACAACAGCACCCAGCAGAGCCCTGCATCCAGGAAGTGAGTGAATGAACCTCCCTCCAGGTCTAGGTCAAGACGCTCAACCAGAAAGCAGTGAACAGAGATTGATGACACATGACGGTAACTGGGTGGCAGCGTGGGGACAGTCCGGGCAGCGTCCCATGCCCTGACAGCCAGCCCCACCTGAAGGCTCATGTGACCCCGGAGGAAAGGCAGAAAGTGGCATGCTTTCCAGAGATCTGGCCCCAGTGAAGCTGTTCCCATCCTCTTCTGCACAGGGAGATCTGGAATTATTTTATCTGGTTCTGCAGAGAGGCAGATGGGGTCTGTGAATGGCCCGTCTTGTCAGCAAAGAGCACTTTCATCTGGACCAGTTCATCTCCCCGCAAAGAACTGGGAAGATGTTTGGCTCTTCCTCATTCTATTGTTTAGAGGAAAGCTCGAAATCCAGAAACGGTAAGCTCTGAGTTAGATCAGAACTTTCTTATGGAAACCGAATACATCAAAAGAGAGCCTGCAGCCAGGATCCAGGCAGGCCCCAGCCTGTCGACTGTCGGGAGCCTGGAGCGAGGCGGTGCGACAGCCCCTGGAGGCCTGTGTGCACAGAGGCGCAGGGAACGTTTCACGGGAAGACCAGCTCCCATAAGAACAACAGTGTCCTCAAACTGCCCTCACAGAATTTTGTAGAATCACAATGCTAGGAGGACCCTTCTGCCAGTTTTGCCCAACCCCTAGATACACAGAGAGGGACACATGGCCCAAAGAGGAGACGCAAAGTCTGGGGCGGCCTGCATGCCCAGGAGCCCAGGACGCCGCAGCCAGGACAGAGTACCGTGGGCCATGCTGGTACTGTGCCTAGTTACCTACATTTCTGCAACACTGAGATACTCTCATTCTCTCTTGTTGAGGAATTGAGGCTCCAAGAAGCCAAGGTCACCATGGTGGGGAGTGGTGACGGCCATCTTGAGCTGAAGCCTATGTCTTCTGCCCCTGCCTACGGCTGCTGGAAGCAGCCATGCTAACCATGGGTCTAACAAATCCTGTCTCCATTCCTTTTGTCTGCAAAGCTTCCCTCCTGGACCGTCTACACAATAATAGATGGTCTGGCCTACCAGCTGGTTGTGAAGCAGGATCCGCACCTATGTGTGTGTTAGCAATTTCCGAATATTGATCTATGCAAATATAAGACAGAGGAGGAGGGATGCCAGTCGGCATCAAGAAATGAAATGAACAAGGACAATCTCCCTGGTGAAAGAGGCAGCTTCTTACATGGTGCAATTTGTCTGATTTTGTTTTCTCTTCTACGTGACCATTGTGGAAATCTTCCGGATGCGTGTACAAGAATCAGTCCACAACATTTGTTAGCCTCGGACCCAAGGTCAGATGACTTTGGCCGACTCTCCCAGCTCCACTGTCGCATGACCCACCGCCATGGCTCTACCACAAGGCAGGTGGAGGGACAGGCAGTCCTGACGTAAGACCTTTCCTGGGAGGGCCCCCTGTTAACCCTTTCCATGGACAGTGCTCCATCCAGGGAAATCTTCAGGCAAAACAGAGAAGACCTCACATGTGAGTCCTGCTAATGCAATGCTCTGGTGCAGCTGCGAGAAAGGGCTCTGAGCCGGCTTCGGGTCTGCACAGCGCTGGGTATTAAATCACTTAGCGACTGTGTCCCTTGGCACTAGAGGTACCACCAAATGAGGGGATCTGTTGCAGAACGAGTGGAAAGACTAGCTGCACAGAGCTCAGAGGGCTCTTTCCTGCAACACCTTCCAGCACCTTCCTCTGATAACGTGCCGCTCTCCAAGAGGGGAGCATAATATAGAGTGTTCCCAAGTTTGTGTGGCAAGACCCTTCTCCCTGGGGACCCATGTGAACAAGCTTGCAGAAGAATTTCAACCTACTTTGATAGAAAGCTGCCCCAAACTGTTTCAGAAGGGAAAAGTGAAGGACAAACATCTTATGTAAGCATTAACTGATCACCAAACTGGAAACCCCTATTAACCACGAGCTAGTTATAGCTCATAAGCAAATTAATAAAATGTGTATTTCCTTACAAATTGTAAGGATTAATAACAACTGAATGCACGATGTTATCCTTCGTTAGATCTGAGATGGGGATGCCCATAAATCATAGTGGGACAATTTGGGAAGTCTGAATAAAGACTGGATATGAGCTCTATTATGTCAATGTTCCATTTCATGAGTAAAATCAAGTATCATGAATGAGAGTGAGTGTCCTCTTTCTTAGGAGATGTACGCTCAAGTAATCAGGGCTGAAGGGATGTGATAACTCCCTTTAAGTGGTTCAGAGAGCACGTGTGTGTGTCCACACACAATGTGGCAAAATGGTGGGCCTAGGCGAAGGAGGTACCGTGTGCTTTGTTCTGCTCTTTAAAGTTCTCCTTGGGCTTGAAATTTTTCAAGACGAAAATTGGAGGAAATTTACACAATTCAGAAATAGACTTCAGGAGGACCCACTGGTTCCAAGTGGAAGGCCCGACCCCTGGAGTGGCATGTCTAGGGATCCCAGTTCTAATTGCACTCCTCCGTGGATGGCTGTGGATGGCCGTGTGTCCTTGTCCCAGCCATGGCCAGATGTGCTGAGATGGCCACTTCCTGTCCCGATGACCTTCGTCACAGCAGAGACCATGCTACGGCTGCTGAGCGGGAGCCCTCGGGGTGCTGGGGGAACCCCCTGACGGCAGCTCTAACAGAAAAGTGTGCAGTGGCCTGGGGCTCCATAGAGAGGCCTGAGTTGGGGTTAACGCCACTCACATTTCAACCAAAGACCGAACATTCAAATGTATTCCCATGGCCATTCCAACTCTAAATCTTGTTTGAGCGCGTCCTCACCACATGCTCAAGTGGGATTAAATAAAAACAGAAACCCATAAACTAACATACAAGCAGACAGAAGTAACAAGACTTGAGTCTAGGACATAAAGCGCCAAGACCTTGTGTGTTGATCTTGGGGAGTCCTGTGCCTAGAACGCCAGGTTTGCATGACCAAGGCAGTCATCTTACCTTCCTGCCATGGCTCGAATTCCCGGGTGAGGCTGTGCAAGTAGTGACAGAAGCGTTGACCTGGGAAAGGGAGGTGCTGGGATCCTGGCTCAGGGCTGAGCGCCCTGGGCTCCCACGTGCTGCCCAGCGAGAGTGGGCAGCTTCGCCCTCCTCCCTCAGCCAGCACGTCTGCGTAACTGGCCGCAGCGAGGACCTAGGACCGCATCCGCTGTCCTCCTCGGTCTGGGCCTGGCCACGCTGTCGCACGGGAGGACTTCTGCCCGTCTGTGGTATCGCGGGGCCCAAGTCCAGTTCTTCCCCTCCCTGCCACCCCGCCATCTGGGTCCCCCGCTTGTGTTTTCTCCTGTGGCTTCCCTCCCTAACTTTCTCAACTTCCCTGAGCTCTTCCCTCTTCTTTGTGGCAGGTTTCCTTTGTATCTTGGCTCAGAATTAAGCTCTTATTTTGCACACATCCTGCAATGACCCCAACCCTTAATCAGAGCAAAGCGCCACCAAACAGTAATACAGACGAGCAGCCGAGCGGCCCTGGGACAGCCCAGGGAGGAGCAAAGCCTTGTTCAGAGCAGGAGAGGAAGGTGGAGCGCACCTCCTTAGACGAGGCCTAACCTCCACCGTGCTTTTCTGAGCCGCGTCTGGCTTCCTGGGGAAAACTACGGTATTTGTGTTTAGGGGACAGAAAGGTTTGCCTGTCTGAGACACAGAAGGAAAGGGACTCTCCTCTTCTTCAAGCTGCTTCACATTCTGGTAGGATAAAAGCAAAGGAGACCACAACACATGGGGTTTGGTTCTAAAAACACAAAGGGGCACATGTATTCCATGAGTAACCAGCCTTTGTGAAACCCATCGAAGGAACTTCTTACAAGCATTTGCATATTCAAAGTCTCGTAACTTTCTTAATTTCTACTTTCACAGGGACTTGCCATGCTCCCTTGATTTCGCGTAAGTCTTTTTCCCCGACAATTTCAGCAAATACTTTCTTTGGAAGGTGGAGGTGCTCTTTCCGCGGGTCCTTCAGGCTCATCCAGAAACACTGATCGACTAAGGAGGGAAGCAGCTTATGGCAAAACATCTCTATTAAATTCTCTTGGCTTTTTGAAGATTAGAAAAAAGAAGAAGAAACTTTCTCTCCCTCTAAATGCAAATCTTCCCGGTAACACTGTGCTTAATCTACGCCAACTAATTAATCTGCTGGAGCTGATGAAATGTTACCTCTGCATTTTTTGTTCCTTGTATACAATTATTGTAACAGTGCTGAATAAATCAATATTCCCAATCCAACTGTAAAAAACAATCAAGAAAAGCAGTGCTTCTCAGGGAAAAAAAGAAAAACACCAAATAATATTTATTAACTCTGTCTCAATCCACAACAGAACCAAATACCATTCAGGCATTTTCTGCAAGTGTAATAAGCGAACTTGGATACATGATGAAGGTGGCACATGCCAATAATTTCACCATTTTACACTGCAGAGTAATTGAAGGATTTAATGAGAAACAAACCAATAAAAATAAATAGACCATGTTAGAAGAGGAGAAACTGATCTGAAATGGAAGTTGCTCCATTGTGAGTTGAGGGGGTTTTTTGCATGGTTTGACCAAGGGAAAAATGGTATCAGGACAACTAGCTCTTACCCACTTTTCAAAGGAAAAAGATAATACTGTGCTTCTCTAGATGAAAATCCTGACCCCAGTAACTTGTCGCGTTCAGAAGGAATTGGGCCCCTCCAACGGCAATCATGCTTCCCTCCCGAGGAGCTCTGGGGGGATGGTCTCACCTGGCACTAGGTGGCCCGGGAGCTGCAGGTCCTGCCAGTGGATGGCTGACCCCGCGAGCCTGGCTCAGAGCGGCTGCCCCACTTGGGCATCTGTTAGGAAGCAGTGCCCAGCCTGTATGCCGTCGGTGGCAGCATTGTCAAGAGCAAAGGATCTGGGACACGGAACCCCCACTGAAACAAAAGTGTGTCTCCCACTCATGCCACCTGAGCACCCGCTCTGGAACAAACACACCAGAGCCTGACCCTCTGCCCACCTCTAGGCCTGGGGATTCAAAGAGGAACAAAGCATGGTCCTTACCCAAAGAGTTCATGGCCAAGGTCAAGGGTAGGAAAATACATGCTAAGGGTGTTGATGGGGCTTGGTCCTCAACCCAGGCAACAGAAGGGCTCAGGATGCTGCTGGGAGGAGAGCACACCTTGCAGAGTGGTGAAGGACATGCCAGTTGAGCCGGTGGGGTGGACTCAGCTGGGAAGCAAGTGCAGAAGAGCCGGTGGGTGGCACTGCAGGCAAAGGGCCCTGAGTCTGCAAGGGGCAGCAGTACGAGCAAGCTGCCTCCAGGAACAGATGACAAGGGGTGGGAGGCAAAAAGGAGGTGAGGGTGAGGTAGTCAGCCAGGGCCAGGTCAGGAAGGGCTAAAATCTGGACAATCTCAAGGGGTTCTGGGGGCTGTGGAGGGAGGACATGCCTGGAAGGTGGAGCCCCACGTGCTCACAGACGTGGCATGGCCAAGCAGTGCGCCCAGAGTGCTGGCCCCTTTCTGCCTTTACTGGATGTATGGGGTCGGAATCCCCCGTCCACCCCCTCTGGGCCCACCGCCTAGGCTCACTCAGCACTGGAACCCACTCCCAAGGCAGGAGCCGTCCCTTGCCCACTGTATAGTAGGAGGCTTGGTGGGGTCACTCTTTAACCTCCCCAGGGATACGTCTTGGCTGTCCACCTGCACCTTTATGTTCAGAAAAAAATGTGAACCTTGACTCTTTTTTTTTATTTTAACTCAAATCAAGAGAAGCCGGCTGCACAATGTTTTCTCTAAGAGATGCTGTTTTCAGCTCCTTTGTTTTGATGCCCTCCCTCATATGCACAATTGAAAACACTCCATTGTAATAAGTTATCACTGTGCGGGGGCTCTGGGAGCAAGGGAGACGCAGGGTTCAAAGCTGGGAGCCGAGAGGTCCTTCCCCAGACGTGCGAGGGCCCGAGCATTGGGCAGGCCACTGACCCTTTGATCACACCTTTGAAGAGGTCTCTTGAAGAGTATTGATGGGATGAAGCATTTTATTTCCCGACCAGGCTCAAGTGAGCTCAAGTTAGGCCTGGATGCCACAAACAAGGGAGCTTCCTATTTCATTCACGTGACCTAGGTGGGCTGGGAGGGAGAGGATGCCCCATCCGGAAAGGAAAGGAACGGACCTGCAGCTCGGCTACTGAGTTCATGGTCCGGGAGGCATCTCCCCCATGCTGACCACCTTCTCACTTCCTTAGAATTTGGGGAGATACAAAGAGGGGGTCCGCTTGTGCTAGCCCTGCCCAGATCAACTCAAAAGACGATTCCAGAAGGATCGGTTCTATGTCTTGTCCAGCCTCACCATCCCAACAGGAGCCATACTACTGCCTCTGAAGCCCCAGTCCTGGGACCAGGCAGGGCACATGTAGGGCTGGCCCGAAAAGAAAACTGGGTGAACAAAGACATTTCCCACAAGTAGCAGGCCCTCCTTCAATAAAAACAAAAAGGAGGAGGAGGAAGAGGAAGGGGGGGAGGAGAAAACAGTTCCTTCCAACTCCAGATCCCTCCGGGAGAGGTGCGGGATGGGAGGGGTGCAGGATGACCCGGGTCCAGAGTTTGCTGGCACCACGGGCCTGCCCCATGGTGCCAGGTCCCTCCGTGGCTAGAGAGAGCAGCTTCAGTGACTGAGAGAGCAGGGGGGGGGGTGTCACCCGATCCTCAAAGCAGCCCAGAGCAGCTGACTCCCGGGATGTGGGAGTGAAGGCCCACAGCTTTGCACTGAGTAACGGGAGAGGCGTCTCACAGGAGCATGGAAGTGTTCTTCCACGTGAAAGCAGTGAAGACTGTTACAAAGCGATAGTTCTGACTCTCTCATTTTGCCCGGAGAAAGAGGAACGAGACGAGGGACACACGTCCTGAGCTCAGGCCGCACCGCTGAAAGGAGGTGAGAACCATGCCTTTCCGTCTGCAGGGCATGGAGTAAGGGGCCAGGCCCGTGCTCGCTGCATGTGACTCACCAATGTTTGCTGACAGGAGGCCAATGATTCAGAGCCTAAGCTCTGGCCTTATCCCCCCAGTGAGCTCCTGTGGGCCTTGGTTTCCCCATCCGTGAAAGAAGAGAGTTGACAAGAAGGACCTGAGACTCTGATTTGACAGCTAAAAGGGCCCTATGATGCTAGGGTCCCCCGAAGCCTGGGAATGATTCCAAGGTCAAGACATCACTTCCTGCCACAGTCCCCTCGCAGAGGCCCCGGTGAACCCCAAACTGGCCAAGGAAGCCTCTCTGCCGCCTCCTCCAGGGCCTTCGAGAAAGGAGAACTGCACTGTAGCTGAGAGACTGAGGCTGGGCAGGTGGTCCCACGCAGGGAGCGTGTCAGCTGTGCACCCTGGGCAGCCCGACTGTGTGGGGGAGCGGTCCACTCCAAGGCGCCCTGCCTTGGACCCAAGCCACTCCCGGGCCGGGAACCCCTCTTTTCCATTCATGTCAAGGGCCCTAATGTGCCCGAGCAGCTCTTGCAGCATCTCCTGTAGGGCACGGATAGGTAGGAAAATTGCTGTGACTGCAGCCCACCAGCGTTCCCGGTGCTTTGGCAGCGATGTACCGGCACATGCCCGCCTCCGCCCCGACGCGCTCCCCTGCAGAGCAAGGAGCATCAGGGCGGTGAAAGGTTTCGCCAGTAGGAGAGGCACTCCGAGCCCAAGGATGTGTGCTTGCAAAGCCTGCGACCGACCCACTGGTCACTACCCCTCCACCTTCAAAAGTACAAGGGCACCGAGTCTGCCTGCCCTTGACAGGAGAGTCCGGTGGAAACCACGCTTGCTCACTGAGAGAGCACAGGGAGCTCAGGAAAAAGGAATCAGCAGATCATATCTGGTGTGGAATAAGTGCCCAGAGCATTGGAGCAGCAGGGCTAACTGTCCACGGTGGAAGCAATCCCAAGGGGCTTCATGAAGGAGGTGCTCCCTGGGTAGCTCACAGCCTGCCACAGCTCTGAGTATACGGCACACATTCAGAGGAAGTGGGAAGTCATGGGCTGCTGATCAAGTGGGTCTCTTCAGTCCGAGTCAGCAGCCAGGACAGCTCCTGGGTGAGGACTCGACATCTGGCTTGAATCTCCCTGCCACGCTTGACGGCTCAGGCCAAGACAGACGCATTTTTACCGCGGCCTCAGTGGCAAGTGACCGAGAGGCCGAGGGGGACACCTGCCTTGGGGAATAAGCCTGCAGAGGTGGTGGTGGCCGCCCCCCGAC
>NC_048223.1:127033214-127060714 GCF_002007445.2 Ailuropoda melanoleuca
CCTCCGCCTCCACGCTGGAATCTGACAGCAGGTCCGGCTCCCGTGGGTCCCCAGCAGCTGCGGTGAAGGTGGCCACACTGCGGCTGCCCGGGGGTTGGAGCTCGAGTTGCAGAAGTCAAAGTCAGAGGAGGCGGAGGACCCCATCCCCAGAGCCCTGGGTGGGCCAGACGTGGACCGAGAGCTCCAAGTCCTCCCAGCAGCCCCACGTTTCCCCCAGGAACTCTCAAGGCACGTTGACCCTCCAAACATGAGGCACAGACGCAGGGTTGCTTTTGGCTTCCCTGCAGCCCCCCGCATGAGGAGATGAGGCTCAAGGGTGAGTGTGTGCCTCCGGGTGGGCGGTGGGCCGCCGAAAGCACTGCCGAAGTGGGAGGAGGCCCCCCCCAGACATGCTCTCCCCCCTCAGGAGCTTGCTGGGCCCTGGAGAAAAGGTGGGGGCTGTGGGAGTCGCTGAGGACCCTCAGGGAAGTGTGGCCTCCACCCTGAAACTCCTCGAGTCAGGCTTTCCTTCAAAGCAGGGCTCTGCGTGGTGAACACAGAGCTTCTGGGACCCATTTGCACATCGGTGGTACCAGGCCCCCATCACCCTGGCGCGTGGCACACGGCGTCTCAGGGTTCGCAGCCTGTCTGTCCATTTCCGCAGGGCCAGGTACAGCTCCGGGGCAGCTCTATGCAAAACATGAGAAGAGAACAAGGAAAGCCAGCTCCTTGTCAAGGCTTGCTGGTGCCGCAGTGGCAGCTCTGAGCAGGCCTGACCCCGACCAGCCACGCCCAGCGTGACCCCTGGCCTTGCCATGCTGCCTCAGTGGTCCACCGAGTCCACCGGGAGGATGGCAGTGGTGAGCTTGAGCGGATGTGTGGCGAAACGCTTCTGGAAGGAGGGGAGGAAGGCGTGCCCCAAGGGACGTGTGCTTCCACAAACACCCGCACTACTGTGTAAGATCCATCAGGGGTAAACTTTCGGTCGGAAGATTAGTCTTACGATCGTCCAGAACTTCTATGTCTCTCCATTGAACCGGAGATGGATTTTCTGCTTAATTATATGCTCACCATTGTTCTCATCCTCACATGTCAACGTCAGCCGAGCAGTATGTCACATTTGCCAGTGTGACTCACATGGACAAGCACCTCCATCAGACACCCGGCGTGATTGGTCGGCTAATGAAACGGGTTATGACTTTCTCACGTGCTGGGCCTCAGTAATAGAATCTAAGCGAAAGTAATGTCCAAGTGCAATCCTAGGTTACATAGTAGTTATTGTATAAAGGGGAAAAATGAGGGACTACAGTAGGTTACATGCAATTAACATGAGCCCTCGCGTGGGTCTCATGGGAAGCAGATCAGCCTGGCCGGTTATTTCTCAGATTTTGATGAGAAGAAGAAATGTTTCACTGCACACCTTGGCTGCAAGTGCTCAGGCTTTCTGGAAATGCAACACATCGACCAGATCTCAGGACAGGAGAGACACGGAATGAGCATTTGGTTTTGAACTGCTCCTCAAAAGCGTGGTTCCAGGAGTTGAACACGGCACATGAAGCGTCAGGTATAGCAGGGCCCGTGCAGAACCAAGTCCAAAGGAGCATGCCTGGACCAGGCGAAAGTGAGGGCTGCAGAGGGGAGGTCCACGGCTGGGGTGGGCTCCACAAACCGCAGGAGTCCAGCTCAGCCTCGAAGAATGGTTATGAGGGAGCCAGCAGCAGCGAGGGCCGTAAGCTCACGGTCACACTCCCCTCAGGCATGCGCATGCACACGCACACACATGCAGGTGCACGTGCGGTGACGGTCAGCAGACCATTGGCAGATGTCTGGGGCTCTGGTGGTGCAGAGGTGGAAGCCCTGGTGTGGCAGGGCAAGGAGGAAGCAGAAGGTGGGTGAGGAACGCACGGGACTCCGCTACTAAAGAGAAAAGCAAAGTGTGGAAGTGACGGGGAGGGAAGCAAGACTCAAGAAAGATTGTTTTTTAGGAAGAGACTTAATGAGATGATTCCTGCGTCGAAATGAAGGCTGGGCGGAAGCCACGGTGCATCTCTGATCCCAAGACCACGGAGCGGTGGGGAGGAAAGATGAGGCCAGGAGAGTGTCCAGAGAAGACGGCTCGTTTCACAGGCGAGATGTCACATACAGATTCAACTTAAGCAATGTTTCTAAGCTATCAGAGCAAAGAGCAGCAACCTACACTCTCGAAAGACGGCAGGGAGTTTGCAGAGCGTTTTCCTCCACATGATCCATTTTGGTCTTTTATAAATAGCCTTAGAGAAAGAAGGATATTATCTTCACATTAGAGATAAAAGGAAAATGTGAGTTTATGTCACTTTAAGCAGACTCTTTTTGTTCCTGACTTGATGGGTTGCGTTATCAGGTTTCTTTGGTCGCATGTGACAAAAGCCTACTTATCCAAAAGGGGAACTTTCTGGCTCATGTTACTGGTCAAAAATGGGGTGTTGCTGAACCTGGGGGCAGCTGGAGACATCACCCAGCACAGCTTCTCTCCTTGTACGCCATCTACGTCTCTCCACCTTATTTGGGCGTGGGGGTACGGTCACCACAAGCTCTGTGCTACTTTCCCTGCAACTTGATGACGAATAAAAAGAGAGACCCCTCATACCGAGGCTATCAGAAAAGTCCTGGGGAAGTTCTCACTTTGGGCCACGTATCCATCCATTCATTCACTCAGTCAATAAGTCAATTCACCCATTCATTTTAACAAATATTGATTGAGCACCCTCGACATAGCAGACATATTCCAGGCAGTAGGGACATGGGCGAGAAGAAGACAGAGAAGTTCTCTGTTCTGAGGGATCTTACTCTGGAGGAATCTAATGGGAGAAGATCAAGAATTTAGAAGCAACAACAAAACTCCAAGTGCAGGCATCCATGAATCTATAACTAGACCCACCCCCATGGCCCAGGAAGGCGATGGCAGTTCCCACCTTCAAAGCAAAAGGCTAGAATGTGTGTGGTATGTTGGGGAATGGGGGGAAGACATATGGGGAGCATTTCCCCAAAAGGACAGGGTTTAATATTATGATTAAAAGAAGGAAGTGCTGCTGGGCATATGAAATAAAAATGCAGAATAATGTAAAAATTTTGTTGAATAGTTTTTTACTATTCAAATGTGAATATGTAAGAGATGGGAAATTGAGAAGGCTTTGTTCTTCTAAATTATTAGTTGGAAATATTCTTCCATACCAAAGCTATTTATGAATATTTGGAAATAGCTCTCCAAAGAGAACCTCGTCTGCAGTACTGACCCCATCTCGGCCTCGCAGAGCGCCCCATACAGGTGTTCACATGGATCTCCCCCGATAACTCACTCTCCAGAGGATTGCAGGCTCTCTCTCATTTGCGCTCATAGCTCAAGTGTTAGGCACAGCACTGGGCACACAGAAGGTGCTCGGTATCCAGTCAATCAGATGTGTATTCTGATCTATTCAAATTTACCCAAATCCGGTGCATGAAACCATAGTCAAATACAGTCACATATGAAAAAGTCTTGAGAGTGGTTTGTAAGCTGCTATTCATCCAATGAGCTTTCCTTTTAGTACAAACGACAAGACTCCAATTCAAAGACCTGTCTGATTCTTAGAAACACAATATGTTTTGAGGGTCATCACAAAAATACACGCAGGGTACAAAAAAGGCCCTCTGTTGAAAAGACAACACAAACTCTGAGCCACCAGATTGCGCCTCTCCCCACACATCATTTGACAGGTTGCCAAGCACTCTCATTGCAATTCAACCTACTATGCCACTCGTATTCCTCATCTTAACCCTCAATTGTATTTGCGAACCTTTTGTGGTCAAAGCTGTACGCACCATGGAGCAACAGCTCAACCAGAATTAGCCTCGAGTGTTCAGAACTAATGGGAGCAGTGACCCAACTGACTGTCAGCTGCCAGGGGTCTTGGGTATGGGAAGTTGCAGTTAGACAAGCAATGTAGGTCATCACCACTGAGATATCACGAATCCATTCTTTCAAGCCTAATATGTTGTCTAGCGTGTTTGTACAGAAGAGTTCCTCTCCTTCTGTCATATTTTAAAATTTCAGCTACCAGCTGATTCTCGGAAAGAGCAATGGTGTCTACCACATCATAGGGAATAAGGCAAGGTCATTAGGAATGAAGACAGATGTAGACAATGGAGCACAACCAAAAGAGGATGAAGGGCAAAAATGCATGTATCTGGAAGCCAACATGGGCAGGCATCCCTGGCTTTAAAGAGCAATATCAGGTCTGGCAGGGTGAACTCGGGTCCCTGTACAGTGGATTTGACTGAAGGCCATGCCAGATAGATGGAACACCTAACGGTATTTGAGCTACTAAGAATAACCCAATGGAGAAGATATGTGTTGGCCACCAAACGATGATCTGTTCTTATCACCAGACCACAGGCTTCTCTGCTGACTGCATTTCAAAGTCCTCCACTTCTAAGTATAATTTTAATATCAAGCTCCAGTGCTGTAGTTTCAAGGTTCTTAGTATCCTCCGCCCATCTTGGCCCTGGGTCAAATAGTGTTAGTTTGTTAATAAGGACTTGGTTCTTTCCTCTCTAAGGAAACACTCCCCTAAAAGCAGAGGCAGGCACTTCTCCACTGAGCATCCCATGGGCAGGGATGTTTTCACTTCTTTGGGGGCTCTTTCATTCCCTTCAGTAGGGCTTCTCCTAGCTGACTTGCTCTGGCATGGCACCATGTCCCACTCTCTCAAGGACACCTGGAGACAATGCCGTTGGGTCAGGGACAAGGGTGATAGAGGGGACCAACAAGGGAATAACACTTCTTGGTCAAGAGCCATTTTGCTCTACCAGAGGGCAATGTTCAAGCCCAGCCTCTTCATTAGGACACTGCAGAGCAGAGGGTACCCTCAAAGGGGACCACATTCTTGGGTAGGTAGAATCCCTTTTAACCCAAGGGTGGTTCATGATGTCACAGAGGCATGAAGGCCAGTCTCGTGAAGCTTTAAGGTGAATTTTGTGGTCTGCAATGAGGTTGTGCTGTCCACGTCTGATTTTCCCGCACATTTCTTCAGACCTTTACCTCCTACCTCCTCATGGGACTTACCTCATTTGGTCTGAATTTCATGCTGAAAAGAGATGATGAGGCAGGTGGCCTAACCCCGACCCAAGCTGTCATACCAACTCTACTCTCCAAGGCAAGTGTGACCACAATTCCCAGTCACCCCTGTCCTCCATCCCACAACCTATAGAGTAGAGACACATTGTCATTCTAAGGTCCTCCACCTTGGGGTACATTTTGTCCAGGGTCTCCCACCACTTCTAGGAATGGCTCACAGCTCCACATGGTTGACTTGGTTGAGAGTTGTTTTAGAAACATGAAATTATTGCCATAAACATATATTTCAAAACTAATGGTCCTTAGAATTCCATTTACTTGGTGTCTGATCTGATTTCAACTTATTTCCAGATATCTTCATTTCTACTTATTTGGATATTTTTATTTTTAAAATTTTAAGGACTTGTTGAATCAATATTCTATGATATTTTAAGACACAATCACATGGTCAGTGTTAAAAAAAATTTTTTGCACTATTTTTCTAGGTAACTCAAAGACCGGGAATCTTTTCGTGTGACTCTAGACTTAATCATTCCTCGTGGCTAGTATTGACTGTCTTAGGCATGGTTAATTCCACTAACGTAAAGCCTCTATATTTTTCTTGCTGAAAGAGCAAATTCAAAGTTATCAAATAATTTAAGGCACAAAATTTTGTACATATTTGTTTTTGTTATGTAATCCAAAGATGACAAGGATGTGCAACTTTTGAAAGAATTTTAACCAGTTATTAAATCTTTATCCACTGAGTGGATATCCTACACCCTCCCATCAAACGCTCACAGTTCAGGATGTGCAAATCTCTGAGATTTTCATTATTTTATGAATAAAACTATTATCCCAATAAGATTCCAGGAAAAAAAAATCAAAGCCATGTCCCCTCAAAAGACAGAAGACTCCCTGCGCCAAGTGTTACCACCATGGCAGGAAACAAAGGATACCCAGCATCTTGACAATGTGCCCAGTTATCAATCACTTGACATAGCAGATCTGACAGAACACGGAGAGACACCTGAAGCCATTCATTGACTCCTAATGACAAACCCGTTCTGCATATCACATCTGTGCTAATCCACTGAACCTCCATGGTGATCACACAACAAGGTTTGCTCTCAGAGGAGATGCAGGAAGGGAGGTGTGAAGCAGACAGCTGAAGGGCTGACATGACCCAACATGAAGTGGTGAGCATTGGGCCTCCTGACACAATCAGCTCTGTCGGAAGCAGGGACCATCTTCCTCCCCATCGGGTGGAGATACATCCCCGTTTCCCCTTTGTAGGATTAAAACAAGAGGAAATAAAAGTTGCCAATCCTAAGTGAAAACTTGAAAATTCTTAGGAGAGAAAGAGACGCCTACCGTCTCTCTGGGTTAATCAACTGGCTCAATCCACAGTTCATAGCTTCCCAAGATTACAGACATCAGACATAACGACCTCAGAATGTGAAGGGATGAGAAATAAGAATACAGCATGAGGCTTCAGCCAAGGACAGCAGACCCAGGATACAGGAGAAATAACTGAAGCTTGTTACCTGGGCTATCTTAAACCTTCTTAGGGAAAGATGAAGACATACTTTCCCCCGTACCCCACACAACAGGTGTCAGGCAGGAAATAGGCTGGGCCTGAAAGCTCAGACACAAATCCAGGTGAAGTTGTATTCTTTGCCATAATCTGAATCACAAGGTGACACTGCAGACTGAACTCCTTTATCTCCCAGGAGAGTCTGAATTCTCAGGCTGAGACGACTGTGGAACGCAAAGAGCAGGGTCTGCCTTCTGCCCCCTACCTGGGTTCTGTACATAAGCCCTGAGCGCCAGTCTCCCAAGCTCTTGCTCAAGTCTGACACCATCAGTTACATTTGGGGGCTTTGATGTATTAGGTCTCCAGTTTAGCTTGCCAGGCAGATTCTTCCCCAGTAAACACACAGTTTTATGATGGTGTGTCTCGGATTTGCTTTCATTCATTATTGCAGACCAGCAGCCCTGAAAGTGTTGTATAAATAAAAAATTAATAATCAGAAGGGGGAATGAAGCATGAGAGACTATGGACTCTGAGAAACAAACTGAGGACTTCAGAGGGGAGGGGGGTGGGGGAATGGGATAGGCTGGTGATGGGTAGTAAGGAGGGCACATATTGCATGGTGCACTGGGTTTTATACGCAACTAATGAATCATCGAGCCTTACATCGGAAACCAGGGATGTACTGTATGGTGACTAACATAATATAATAACAAAACACTAAAATGAAAAAATTAACAAATAAAGGGGAAGAATTGGGGGCTTTCAATTGAGAATGGCAGCAGGCACATTTTTCCTCCATCCTAAAAGGGAATTCAAAATGTTTATTGATGCCCAAAAGTAAAAAGACATTTAGGGAGGCCATCAGCAAATAAGAAATTTCAAGAGATTTCTGGAAGACAAAAAGTGGATCAAGTGGTGGCTGGGAAAGCAGAAAAAAAGTCAAAGCTCAGAAAATACAGGAAGAGTGAATCAGCTGCAAAGGGACAAATATACCAGCAGAGCATTGAGACAACATGGATGGTAAAAGGCATGGATGGCCCTCAGGACTGAAAAACAAAGGGATTAATTTTCAAACACTTACCCCTAAGAGCAGAAGAACTAGCAGCCAGGTCCTTTATATACTAACGTCTGAGGATGTGTCTCTAAAGAATGAAATGAACAGTCTGGGGAGAATTAGGCAACGTGCAGATATTAGTGACCCAAACAAGCACTTAAAATTCTGGCATGGGTTCTTCCAGTCAATAGCTGAATTCTCACCAAATTAATCAAAAACAAGATTGCCAGTCAACAAACAATGAGCTCCTGGTCAACTTTGCTACACCCTGCTCTAAAATACGCTGGGGCAACCCAGAATTTCTAGATGGATATTTCTGCAACTCAATATAATAAAGACCATCACCAGAGGAAAAATCTGTAATGCAATACAAAGAATAAAAAACAAGATAAACAGAAACCATGATTCTAGAGAAAGTGTACATGTTTTCAGTAAAATAAGAGAAGTTAGATGCAGATATTAATATTCTCTGAGGGATAGAAGGTCTTGCATTCACAAGACAAGGACAGGATAGAATGAGAACAGAGCAAGAAGGGTTTCTAGAAAGTTAATAAAAATAATATATTAATTTTTAAAGCAATATACTGGAATATAAAATTGAGAATCTTTTGCCAAGAAAAAGAAAAATTTGACAGAGAATAAATAAATTTAGAGAAAGGAATAATATAAAATTAGTTTAATTTCCAACTAATAACAGTTGCAAGAAGAAAGAACGTAGGAAACAAAGGAAAGGAACAAAATAATGAAAGACAGCTCTCCAAAACTGAAGAAAATGCATCATAAGATTGAAAGTTTGCCAAGCACAATCATTTTTATAAGTTAAAAAAACAATCATCATGAAAGTGGACACTTATTTTTAAAAAATATATCAACTGCTATCAGAGAAAAAAATGCAGGCTGCTGACAAAGGTAAAGGAATCTGATTTATACCACTCTTCTCAACAGCAAAACCGCTTGCTAGAAGTTAATGGAAGAATATCTTCAAAGTTCTAAAGTTCTACTTTAAGCATTCAATTCAGTTCTATACCCAGTCAAATTATCACTCAAATATGAAGGCAGAATAAGAGACAGGTAAGAGTATGAAAATCTCAGCTCCCAAGCAAATTTCTAGGGAGTTATTTAGTGATGTACAAAGAAATAAACTAAGTAGAGAGACCAGAAATCAACAGATTGACCCAAGAGAGTATAAAGTGAAATTCGAAAATGACAGCCTCATGATGGGTTTAGAGATTGAATAGTATAGCTTAGAACTGAAGAAAAGAAAACTTTGGGAGGAAGTCTCCATGAAACACACACACACAGAGTCACAAAATTATGGGTAAGATGATGTAATTGAGAGCTTGGATAAAAGTTGAGAATTTACCAAAGGTAAAAGAGAAGAATCAATTTTAATTTAGTGTCAGGGACATTTTATTTTACACAGGTACTCAGGGCCAATTGGACATTCAGGAAAGCAAATGTAATTTTATCAGAGCACTTAATTCTGCAGTGAACATTATTTCCAGAATCATAGCAATGTAAAGGGTATTCACTGGTTTTGAAATCTTGGAATCCACTTTTAGACAAAATTCACTGAAGACTAACTGAATCCATATCAGAATGTAAAAGCTATAACCTTGATCACATAAAAGGAACGACAGCTGTCAGGATTGAGAAGTGGGATGGCAGAGAGGTCGAGGAAGAGATGGGGGGGCGGAGGGAAGGGTGAGTGGGTTCTCCAGAAGGGCTTTCAGTGGAAAAAGAAAAAAGCTGATTATGCTGTTTGGTTTTTCAAAAATACACCTGTTGAGAAACTTAAAACAGTGAATTAACCAGATTGGAAAGGTAAGGATGGGAGAAAACGTAACTAAATATTCTTCTTTCATAGCAATTATTTTATAAGCAACATTGGAGGTTGATAAATGCAGAAACAAACTATGTATATGCAGCTGGTGGCTCTGAAGCAAAGACAACATTTACAAAAGCTAAGAGTGATTGCCCATGGAAGACTGAACTGGGGATAAGAGGGAATGTAGCAGGGGAACTTCGTTCACTATGAACCTTTCTGGACTGTTTGATTTTGTTAGTCCCTGTTCCATTAGTAATACTTTTTTCCAAAGAGAGCTTAGAAGTTTTCTTTACAAAGAAGGGGAGTGTTGCAATGTATAAAAGCAAATAAATTCTAGTTTTAAAGGTCCCATTTTAATGATGTATCCAAACCTAAACTTTAAATAATTGGCTGCATATATTCTCATCCCATCAAAGTCCATGTGGTCTTTGCTTCCTTTTGAAGAAAAAGATGACTGATAGCAGTTGTCCTGAACTAGAATCAATGAAATTGTTACAAAAAAGGGAATAGATCCTCCCCCATCCCTAGACCGAGCAAGTCAGACTCTGGGACGATTACCTGGGGATCTCCTCATCATCCCAGATGATTCCCACTTACCTACAATGTGGTCACGGCCACTTGGACCAATTTAGGGGAGGGCAGGCTAGGTTGCGGTAACAAACAGGGCCAGAATGTATTGTGGTTCAAGCACAATGTCCCATCCACATCCCAGTGAGGAGCAGGCGTTCCCCCCAGCTGGCAGCTCTCTTCCAAGTGGTGATCGAAGGATATGGGCTCCTCCATCTTGTGTCCCTGTAATGGAAGGCAAGAGTGGCTTTGGCCTGGAAATGGTACATACCAGTCATCTCAAACTCTACCAGGTAGGACTCATCTGCCCCTACCTGTAGGGGAAGTAGCTAAATAAAATAATTGTCCAGGAAGAAGAAACGGATTCTTGGTGTTTGGCCAATAGTCCCCATCTAGACCCATAACACAGGCCATGGAAAACTTCTCTTCCTTTTGGCCAAGATGACCCTAAATGTTAACAGTTTGTAGAACAGGACTTGTTATGCCCCAAAAGGAAGGCCTGTCTGAACACAGACACAGGGATGGGTCTCACAAATTGCTGTCTTATAGTTTGAAGCCAAACTTTCATTCCCTTTCTGGATGCCTGCTTGGGCTTTCCTTCATCCTTAAGTTGCCATCAATCAAACTGTTGATCTCAACACTCAGCCGAGCATGGCCATGTGAGAACGTGGTCCCCACTACAGCAATTCCTTTGAAATGGCATCCCTAACTGAACCATAGGGCCATAGGTAAACAGGGTCCAGGCCATTTCCAAATGAGACAGCTCCCAGATGTTCTTCACACAGTGGTGCAATGACAGAAGGAGTCACATGACCTACCCGTGCTGGCACTGACACACACCCGCATAGAAAGCTGGGAAACCGCATGCTAGAAACAAATAAAAATGAGAAACGTTGACCTTCGTACCTTATTTTATTTCAAATGGGTTTGATGGAAAATGGAAAAGGTATTTTGATATTTAGTATCAAAGTGACAACCTACCGACCTTGTGCCTCCACCATGCGGTGAGACTTAATTTCCTGACACTTAGGATAAATGTTTTTACTAGTTCCTAGTGTGAATTTTTGAGGATATTTTCCAAATATTAGTTAAAACTTTCTTGGAGTTGATATACCATGGATTTAACTCTTTCTACCTACAGCTGGTCTGAAAACAAATCTTTCCTCCACTCCAAACAGCAGAACGACATATTCAATGTACCGTGCCCTTCATCGATTTAACAAAAAAATAAAAATAAGTTGAAATGGCCCATGAACACACCACATAGAATGTATATGGGACCTACACACTGATTAAATATTTATGAATGGAATAGATAGCAATGAGGTGGCAAATCTCCTTATAAGGCTAGATCCACTGTGGTAAAAAGGGATTTTGCTTACCCTAGTTTTTCCTTCATAAAATGTGTCCTCTTCTAAAAAGATGTTTCATAGTTGGGAGATGGAAGGGTTCACAGAGGAGGAAGATGGAACAGCAATACCAGGGTTTTGTGTCCTTTATTCAAATTTGTGATTCTCCTTGGGCTTCGCTCCTCAGAGCCTGGAAGGGGGGCACCGTGGGGTCAGGAGAACCCCACTGCAGGGGCAACCTCTCCCCACACCTCTGCCCCTGCTGACCAGTCTTTCTTTTCCAGGTTTCAGGAGCCCCATGACTTGGTCTCCTGTCCAACGCCTTGGATCTGAGACATTAACCCAAAGTGATAGGTTAATAGGGCTGCCAAGTCTCCCCCTAACTCCCCCAAATCTGGGTGGGCTTGTACTTTGGCCAGTGATGGCTGAAGAATAGGCCTTGCATAGCCTCTTCTTGGAGGCCTCTGCCCCGTGAAGAGCTGGACATGAGTCCAAGTGGAGAAACAGAGGTCCAGGTGTCTGAGAGTTCGCCACAGGAAAAGGCTGTCCCAGACCAGCCCGCCCCAGCTGCCCCACTAACTGGTTGTAAACACATAAATGAGTCCAGCTCACACCACGTGGGGCAGAGGCGAACATTCCAGCTGAGCCCCACCCAAAGGGTCAGCCCCAAGCACTGAAATGAGAGCTGGTCTCCCAGCTCACCTCGGCAGACCGCTGCTCCCCAGCGCTGGGTTGCAGACATCCAGGCGCTGTCGGGGAAGCCGGGGAGCAGCAGTGGCTGGGCCCACTGTGGACCAGAGCAGACATCAACCCTGGATGTGGTGGCCTACCCTCCAGCCGCCTGGGCCGTGACGGCGGCAGTGAGTGGGGCAGGGGCTGGACTCAGGCCCTGGGGAGTTCGGACTCAGCTCCTTGAAGGGTGATGGGCGGGCCAGGCTGGGCCGTGTGGGAGGCCCGACTCTTCCAGCTTAGGAGCCAGCCAAGTCCCCAGACAACTGTGGCTCCTAACGGTCACGGGCTCATTCCTCTGCACCTGTGTCGGGCCCAGGAACCTCCCACCAAGGGCTGGGTCAGTGCCACCTGTGCAGAGGTCCATCCAGCCACAGGACTTTGCCTCACCTGTCTGTCGCACACCTTCAGTATTTCGGTAAGTGATCCCTACCTCCAGTCCAGGGCACCGAGGGACAGGGTGAGTCACAGTGAGGAATTAGGAGTATTACAATCAGGATTGGTGTTATAATTAGCATAAATTATAATATAAATACACAGTGATGTGAATATGTCTATATTTATATACATACAATATGTACGTCATTTAACGGTTTTATTGTCGACTTTACTCTGTTTGACCACCTTTCAAGGCTTCTTTTTAGTGGGTGAGTCTATAGACCCCACACCCTCCCATCTCAGACCAGCCACTTCCAGCACACACTAGCCTCCCCGTAAGCCTCGCTGGGCGGTCTCCCCAGGACAGAGGCTGCCTAGGGTTCACACCCACCCTCTGCCCCCGGGCCTTGTCGGGCTGTCTTTATAGACCTCAGACAGTTCTCTCTCCTTGGGTCCAGCCTCCTCCTGATGCCCAAGCCCCTGTCACCATAAACACGCTTCCTGCTGGTGACTTCCCTCCTCCCACGCCTGCCTGCTTTCTCTGCCCCAGGAGAGAAAGAGGCTGTCTCCCCTCGCTGACTGGTCCCCAGCTCTTCCATCTGCACCCACAAAAAGGCACTTTCTAGAGAACGTGGCACAGAGTCGTAGTTGGCAAAAAGACAGCCTACATTCATGACTATTGCCTTATAGATTATGATATTGCTATGGTCTGAATGTCTGCCCCCCGCCCGCCAAAAAAAATCATGTATTGAAATGTCAGCCACCAGAGACGATGGTATTTGGGAGATGCTTAGGTCATGAGGGTGGAATCTTCCTGAGTGGGACTAATGGTCTTACAGTGAGACCTCACAGAGCCCCCCACCCCGCCCCTCTGCCATGCAAGGACTCAGCGGGAAGGCACCAGCCATGCCCCTGGAGGAGGGTCCTCACCGGAGCCCGACCATGCTGACACCCCGATCCGGACGTCCAGCCTTGAGAACTGGAAGCGATGAGCGTCTGTTCTGCATAAGCTCCCCACTTGGTGGTGTTTTGTTACCGCAGCAAACCTACTAAGACCTACCCCAACTGTAATGCCAATGAACCGGGGGGTCTGACTGAGAAGTGCCTAGGGGAGGTCAGCCTTACCCCTCATCTCCGGCACAGGGAAAACATGCAGGACACGAGCATGCAGGATCCTGCCTGGAAAGAGAAAGCTTGAAGCAGCTGAAGAATTGAAATTGTCCACAGAAAACTAGTTCAAACCCCAGCCCTGATCTCAGCAGCTACCGCTCTTCTCCTTACTCGACAACCGTCTCATCTCTACACTGAAAGAAGGCATTGCCCACACAGGGAAAGTTGTTTTAAGGGTAAAATGAGAACATAAATTTAATCAACCAGCTCTATACAAATGTAATTAAATAGAGAAAGAAGGCTTTCCATGGGCATAAATACAGAGGTGTTTGTTAATCGTTGCCCTGAGTACTTGGTTTTGTGCTGTGTTTGTGTCTTTGTTTTATTATGGCTTTTTTTTTTTTTTTTGATTCAGCCTGGAAGCTGGATGCTGACCTAATATGGATCAGGGGAGACACAGTAAGGTTTCACATGGAAAATTTAATTCTTCTGGAGAGGCGGATGGGAGGTGTTCCTGTCAGGACTTAGTCGAGTATGGAACCCCAACAATGACTTTGGCACAGATGTAGATTTATTGGGGTCCCAAACTGAGAAATCTGGGAGAATGAATGCCTCCTCCTTCTCTGTCCACCTCTTAGAATCAGCGGTTCCCCATTTGGGTCCATCCTCAGATGGGCCCCATTGCTGCAAGCCACATGTCCCTCCAGTGAGGTCCCAAAGAAATGGGTGGGACCTGCCTTACTATGACCTTCGTCCCACCTCAGACAGAACACTGACCAGAAGGGCCTGGGATCCAGGCAGGTGAGTCCGGACCTGCATCTCGGGTTGGGCAGGCAGTCGCAGGGGGTCACTGATTGGCCAGCCTGTGTGAGGGCAGGTGCATCACGGGCGGTAGAGCCCCTTCAGTGTCACTGGGGGCTGGAGAAACCTGCCTAGTGTTCGCTCTTGGGGTTGTGTGCCTTCCATGACCAGTGAGCACACAATTTCATCATCATTTGTGGTGAAGAACTGGGCAGATACCTAAGATTTTCAGCTGGGTGACTTGTCATTTAGCATAGTCTCATGCTAAGACAGAGAACATGAGGAGACCCACAGATGCTTCTGGAAAAACTATGTCTGGTCAAGGCTAACAAAACGTGGGAGAAGTGCCCTCCAGTCACCTCTGGTTGGATGCAGATGGACATTGGTCAGGCACTCGGTCATCGGAAGGCTCTCTCAGCTTCCTGCCCCACCATGCCCGTCCCACCACAAGCCCTTCCATGGTCTGGAGAACATGGGGTGCGGGCTCCCATCAGACGTGGGCATGCCAGACTTCTTGGACAAAGTAAGCCCGTGAGAGTGACGTGGCGAGTCCTGGCCCAGCCTGACCCAGGGCTTCTGTGTTCATCATCACCAGCACATAACACATGCAGGTAAGTAATGTGTGATTTTCACCTAAAATTTTTCACCCAAAATATGAAAGTCTAAGGCCTATTTGAAGTAAGACAAGCCTTATTTCTATTTATCAGAAACACAAAGAAGGCTAACCGTGTCTAAGAGTCTTATCCATAGTATGTTTTTAGGCCAAGTACACGCTGTGTAACGAGCACACGATGCTGCTAAAGGGAACCCTGGTTCCCCCGGCCACCCCCTTGGTACAAACACAGAACTGCATCCGGGGACCCTGGAGGCACAGAGACCCTGCAGCTCAGCCCCTGGGTCTTGGAGAGGCTGCCTAGAGGTGTGGCATGAGGATGGCTGAGTGCTCGCCTGTGGTCAAGCGGCATCTTGTAATTCCATTAGGGTGTTAGATTCAAACGCAGAATTAGCTGTTGCCTACGCAGAATTATGTTAAACACGGGCCAGACTGAAAATCAATATTCTGCTTAAGTAACTGGCCCTCCAGTAATTTAATGAAGCTAAATTGCATTACACCGAGGCAAGGTGGAGGGGGCATTCTGCCTCAACCCTTCCATTAGACGGGGCTATACGCCTGTGTGCCTAAAGAGAAATTAAACACATACTCATTTTCCCCCCTGAAGTTGGACCTGCGCTTTTTATGCCAGATTACTTGTTTGCTTCTTAATTTAAAACTAGAGTAAATAATTTGCAGCCCTGCAATTAGGAAAGAACCAGGGACTCATAATAAGAAAGAGAGAGAGTGCTGGAGGAACAGCGGAGAATACACTTTTTTTGAAATCCACAAGAAAAAACTTGGGTGGGGGTGGGAGGGCCCTCATTAGTTTTAACATGCATATTAAAATTTAATTCTAAAGTCTTCAAATTGACACCGTAATCAGTCAGTTTCACAATTGAAAAAAAGACCATGAAGCAAAGGTGGAGTTAGTATTTTTTTTAATGTTATGTATAAATGTGCGTAAAACAAGAATTTTTAAAGCACACGTTTGATATATCGGTTGTCCGTGTATTCAGTAATGTGCTTTGTTATTGCTTTTCTTCCTGCCGTTGGTCCCGGGATACAGGTGTTGAGGGTCTAGGGGTCTGTGTGTGTGCACACGCTGTGTGACAACTGTAAGTTTGCTAAGCCCGGAACCCTTCAACACAACACCTGAAACGGGCATCTTCTCATTTAAGATTCCGCTCCAAGAACTTCAAGCTCTCTGCACGGTCGGCATATTCTCATTATGGTACTCCAACCACAGAAGTTTGTGCTAAAAATGATTGACAACAAAAAGGAGGTACCGTCACACCATTTCGAAGTTATCGGCAACTCATTTATTTATTATTCAGCCGCAAACTTCATCTATATGAAGCACTTCACAGACTTATGTCCAAAAATCCCAAATTAAAATGACAATAATTGCGCGTTGCTTAGGATGGGATGATATGAAAAACAGAAGTCTTTTCTTTACAGAAGCAGATTTGGGTCTTCTGAGGCCCCATAAGACTTATTACCCACGTGGGTCACTATCTTTGAGAAACTTCAGATGTTTGCAATATAGATGCACTAAGTTAATTGGCATTTATCACCTGCTTCCCCCGACTCTTCAATTTTTCTTAATCTCTCAGACCCGAAAGGATATAGGATATCAACAAAGAGAGTCAAAATGAAAATGATTCTTGAAACACAATATAACCTTGAGGTCTAACCCTTTAAATGCCTGCTTTTATTTGGTTTTCCATTTGCAACGGAACAATGTCAAGGTCAGCCGGGGTGTCTCCTGTAACTGTGACAGCTACCGAGAAAAGGTCATGTATGTTCTCAATTCAAACATAATTACATCTTAATACCTTATTTGGATATCTTGGCTCTCGAAAAATAATGAATCAGGACAATGGATCCTAACTCAGGTATTTCTCACTAACAAGCCAAAACAATGCTCTTTGGAATCAATGTTTACTGCTGAAAATATCAGAGTCTGGGCAGAGAGTTGAAGAGGAGCTTGTTTTCAAAATATTTAGTTCTACCTCGAAAATATATTTAGTACCATCGGATGAGGAGACGTGAGCACCCAATATACTTAATGTCAAGATTTTCAGAACTTGTCACTGCTCTAGGATTGTACGGAAACCCAGCGAGCTCCTCCAGCCCCATCACAGAAACTAGAGCCTCTAACTGGCAACAGTGCACGGACCAATTCCACCTTTATTCTTCAGCAAACTCAGAAGCTTAGTAACAATCTTCACAGCTTAAATCTGAAACCTCATTCTCGTGTCACTCCCTTTTTAAGTGACGGAGCGTGTGGTTTTCATTGTTAAAAAAACTGTCACCGAAGGTAAGAATATGGTCTCGTGGAGTTTGGCAGTGAAATGGTTAAAGAAATGGTAATAATCAGGTTATCCCACTGTGGACAAGTGAGAATATTTGTTTGGTAAAACCAGGTGGTGTTTCTCCTTATTCTGCCTTTAGGATTATAAGGGCGATGGTGCGTTCGTATCACTTTTTTCAAAAGCAGAAGGGATGTACGCAGTGGAGACAGCAGGAAAAGGGAGAAATCTTTGCTTGGGTCTTTACTTCTGTGCATTTTTCAAACGGAAACTTTTGCGATTCTATTTACCAACACCAGTGGGCCGCTAGCATAATTTCTCAGGTGGTACATTATGAAACATAAACTCTATATGAATCCTGGAATTTCACATAGATTCGTTCCTCTAAAAGCAAGGCAAACGATTCATAGAAGAAGAAAAACAAAAGCACATTTGCATGAAAAAAATGTCTGATGCCACAACTAACAAGAAGATTTCAAATTCAGCGATGAATATTATTTGCAAATGCCTTTTAATTTTTGGTGGGTAAGAAAGAAAAAAAAAAAGGAAATGTGAGCCTCACCATCTCCAGAACTGTCTGTGAGAGTTAACCAGGCAAATTCTTTTGGAAACAATGCTACCAAATCTTTTCATTCAGAAATTGTTTATTTTGAAATCTACCACCCCAAAAAATCATCATATATGTGGGACAAACTTTCTACACAAAGATGCTCAATGCGGGTTGTATTTAATTGTAAAGAAAAAAACCCAAAAATTGAATAATAAAGAAGCAGTTCAGGTAATTATGTTAAATCCATTTGCAAGAACATTTGTCATTATAAAGGATGTTCCCATAGGTTTTTGATGTGAAATAGGGAAAACAGACACAACATTAAGTGAAAAGGATAGCAAGTAAAATTGTATGCACGCAACAGTATCAATATGTTAAAAATATTGATAAAAGTAGGGTAAATTACCAAAATATTGACCAAAGGAAATGAGTTTATGGCCAGTTATAATTTTTTAAAACAATCTCCCATATTTCTAAAAATTCCACAGGGGGCATGTACTATTCTTGTAATATGATTTTTTTTTTAAAGACAATTTTTTCATGTAAAGCCCCATCGGCATTGATGTTAAACTGACAACAAACACTTTGTTCTCTTTTGTTAAGAGGATATAAATCAGAGGTCTTTTGGCTCCCTGGATTTAGGAACTTTCCACAGTATGAATATCTGTAGTTTTTCAGCAAAAATTAATTCAACGCTGGTGTGGGACAAGCAAAGAGAAGAAGCCAGGGCCTGCCCTCCAGGAGCTCCCAGCCTCACGGGGACACAGACCAGGGACAAGCCACCACCCCCTTCTCCCCACTAGTGCCCCTCTGCATTGCCAGGGAGGGGGGACATTGCACAGGTGTGTGGGCATGGGTTGCTTCCTCCTGGCATCTTAGAAGCAGAAGGCATGAGTTTGAGAAATATTTCTGCCATTTATGAATTCTGTGTTCATAGAAAAGTCACCCAAATCCTCAACTGTCACAGCAAAAAAAAAAAAAAAAAAAAAAAAAAATGCTTTCTTCNTTGCTTTCTTCAGGAGGATTTTGGGAGAAGAGGCACCGCGTTGAGGGGAAAAGTGCTTTGGAGAAAGAGAGGCGGGCCCAGGCAGGGTCCTGGCGGACCCCCCACCCCCACCCCGTGAGACCCCTCCGCGCTGGTCTTCATCAGGGTTAACCCCTGGGGAAGGCTGCGGCCTTGTTACATACAGAACGTGGAGCTGTTTTACAATTCAAGTCACCTAGTTCATATACTATGACATTTCACATTCTATCAAATTTCACAGAGTTCTCCAAAAATGTTTTTGGACATCTGGATGCTATGTGGTAAATGTGTGGGTGGAGAGGTCACGGACAAGTTCTAACCTGGGGGAGGGGAGGGGTCATTCTCTGCCTCTTCTGCCCCCACCCCCCTCCTCTAGGTCCTGCTAGGGGTGCGGGCTGGGAATTCCCACCCAGAAACAACTTGGGGGAAGTATGAGGCGTTGACCCCAGCCTCAGAGTGGGGACACCCGCCCCTCTCCCGGGGACGGTGTGGCAGCTCGTGGGCAGGCCGCTCTTGGCACAGAGACAGCCTGGCCCGTGTCCGAGTAACAGGCCTGTAAAACACACCATATTTTTATGACATAGATGTATTAATATGTATTTATGGTCCATCCTGACAGAAAAATATAGAAGATGTATTTATATATATTTCATCGCCCACGCAATAATAGAGCAACCGATCACTGCCCAGGATTTTTCATTGCAATTCTAGTTTTCAAGAAAGGTGTTTTTCATACAGGTCTTGTGGGGCTGGGGGCTTACCTGCTTCTTCGTGGTCCCTGCTCCCCCCTCCACCATCAGGAGCCCCCCAGTCCCCTTCAGCACGCCCCCTTCCTTCCCGCCGACCCCTCACTGAGCGTGGCTGTCAAGGCCAAGCGCGGATGCCTGTTGAGCCAGCCCAGCTGGACGAATTAACGTCTCTCCAGTAACTCAAACCAGCAATGACTTCATCCTGAAAATCTCCGAGCAGCACAGGTCAGAGCATGCGTGTGGACACAGTAATGGGGTTCCCAGGGAAGCTGAATGGTGGTGGTAAAGTGTAAGCCAAGAACTACAACGTGCATGAGAACCCAGGGGCACATCTGAAAAAATAAAATTCTAACGGATCTTTCCGGAACACTGCAAGCGTGCCGGTGCAACGATGATTTTGTCCTATTACATCTAAGCGCACCAACAGATAAGCAGAATTGCACTGATACGAGCCTACATTGTAAATACATAAATATCTGTTTCATAGAAGCTGAGAGAAGAAAATAAAACAAAGACAAAAATGTGTGACAAATAAATATATAGGTATATGACGGTCCCTTAAATGAACTAAACCAAGGACATTTTAAGCTTATTTATATGTTTAATGTTTATTTATACGTTACATAAAATCTACTTTCTAAATAGGAAAGTAACTAATATTCTTATTAACGGATAGTTTTTGTTTTTGTTTTTTCCTAATCTTCATTCATTTTTGCTGACATGGCTGTTAGGCTGGTGCATGGAAATAGACTGACACATAAAATGAAAGGAGCTGTCCTGAATCTCTTAAATTTTGTGCGTAATATTTTATCGAGGTGATTGAAGGGGACCGGCTGTGGAGTCCACCACCTACGGGTCAGGAAGCGCGGACGGGAAAGAGCCCCGGGGAGGGCTAGGCCAGCGTAGCCAGGGTCTCCCGTGTTTGTTTTTCGTGGTGGGTTTGGATTCACAATTTCCTGATGAAAGTTGAAGATCAAGTGTGATTCCTTTTCGTGCGACTGACAGTTAAGAAAAATTAACTTCATCACGCAAAAGCAATAAAACAAACTAGAGGGTGAGATCAGGGAAATCCAAGAATCCAACAAGTTCCATGGTAAGGATGGTCCTTATTTGGCATTGTTTTTCCGATGGCAGAATTCTTGCTGTCATCATAGGACTCCAGACAGAAAAGACACCTGTGAGTGTGTCCCGGGCTCCGCGCTTCCCAGGGCTCCTTCCCGTACTCCGCCTGCCCTGGTCACAACAGCACCCCGCAGGACCGGGTCCGTCATAAAAGGCTATCCCTTGTCCCCTGGTGTTCTCCTTGCTTTTCCCCTCTGTCGTTTTGACAAGGAAATGGGTCTCATTATGTTTTTCTCTCCCTTCTTTCCCTTGTCAAGGGTAAGGTAAAACAGCGGAAGCATGGTGCGCCTTCCGGAGAGAACGATCAGACTCATCCCTTCATTTCAGATTGTCCACAATGAAAGATGTCATTAGGCTTTTGAGTTATGTCACTACAAAATAAACATGAAATCCGAAAAAGCTTGATCCCAGTTTTCCATTTGTAAATTCTTTTGGCTCTCTGGCCTGCTTTCCTTGGTTTGGACCCCAAAGACCAATGAAAAATAAAATAAATCTCACTTTAGTTACCAGATTTTTAAAATTTAAAGTACAAACAGTTGCATATATACTAAAAATAGAAGAAGTTGTGTTTTGAGAAAATGGGTTTTGTCCTAAATCATCTCTACAGGAAAATTAAGAATATTATGGCTTTTAATCCATGATGGAGCTGAAGGATTGGATCACCGCGACGTTATTTTAAAGGAAAGGGCCTCAAGTGCTATTGTTTGTGTCAATTAAAAAAATGCACTTTTCCAGACATGGTTTGGAAAGAATTTTTGGTCGCTTCCCACGGCACAAACGGGGCAAGCAAATCCACACAGCACCTTCACGTGCGCCTCCTAAGAAAGATGCCCTCGGCAGGTGAAAGGCCGTGCCCACGAGGTGCTTGCAAGGCTCTGGGACACACGTGCTGGAGAGTTCCAGCTGCTTCTAACCTTCATCTGCCCTCCAGAGTCAACAGATGCTAACGTGGGTCCAACATAGTGCAAATCCCTCAAAGCTTTACCGATGGACGGGCCCCAAAGAAGGGGAGTAGGGGCACCCTTGGCTCTGCCCCCAAGAGCCCCTTTAGACAAGAAGAGGTATGGGGGCCATGAAAGGACCAGGGGCTGCTTGTGAACACTTTGCTTTTCCAGTCTCCCAGGCAGCTACCAAAACTAGAAGAAGCCCCGCAGGACAGTCTCTTCTCGAAAAACAGCACCACCCCCCAATCCCAGGAGCACCCAGGGGCCCAAAGCTACCAAGCTGCCCCTCTGAACATGGTCTGGTCACACGCAGAGCCCAGCAGGCCTGACCCAGTGGACCACCCAGAGTCATGGCAGAACTGAGCAGCCAGGGGCTGGCAGAGGGCAGTAAACAATTAGAACAAACATCTGGTACATTTTTGGAGCACAAAACTTTATCCTATCTTTAATCAAAATCACATTAAAAAATATTTGCTCTGGGACAGTCCGCTCTGCTCAGCCCACGCCCAGCTACCAGTCAGGAGCAGGGGTACATGCCCCGGGGGGGTGCCTTGACACCCCCTCCCTGGGAGCTCTGCTCATTCCTGCCCCACCCTTGGTGGCACCTATGGCCCACCTGAGACTCCCAGTCCGGGACGCACATCACTCTCCCCACCCTGTCCCTCTTCAAGCCCTACTTCCCTGCCTTCCCAGGAAGGCACAGGAAGCTGTGCCCAGGACACAGATGCCTCATGGTGGGACGCCCTGCAGGCCTGCTGTGCGGAGCGGCCCAGCTTCCAGCCATTGGGTGAGGGGACACGGGAGGGAGCCAGCCTCGGTGCCAGGGCTTCCCGGACGGACCCTGGCCAGGACGACAAGCCGGGCCAGCGTGCGGCATCCTCGACCCCACCAACAGGCTCGCACAAGGCTAGGAGTGGGTGGGTTGGAAAGTGGCTCTCGAGGGAGAAGGAACTAGAAACAACCACTTAACATCTATTTAGAGCCTGGGAGCATTTGTGGAAGCCATCCCCATTACTGTTGAAAAGATGCAAATTTGGTGAAATAATCAGCTGTATGGCTCCGGGCTGTTTCAGGAGCACCCTGATTCAGAACAGGAGGGAAGGTATTAGTGTAAGACACCAGCAAGGCCAAGTTCATGTTGCTCAGAGGTAGCCCCCAACCAAACTCCGCCAAGTGCCGCAGAAGAAGATTTGTTATCTCGGGAAGACAGTTCATCCAGTGAAGCGAAAAAAAAAAAAAAAAAACCCCAAAAAGCCCCAAAAAACAGTCCTTAAGGCTGGTTGTGGGGGAGCAAAGGAGCCGAACCCGGTGCACAGAGCTCCCCCAATCCCCACTTCCTTGGCGAAGTGGCTCACATCACTGCAGAGAGAAAGGCATTTAAGGCAAAGATATTTTTCCAGCACTGTTTTAAGTTCCACATCAAATATTCTTTCAGACATTCAGGAATACGGTCATCTACAAATGAAGGGCATGAGCTATGCTATTGATTTTTGCATCGGAGCTGCCCTTTCTGGAACGCGTCTGAGCAACTCCGGTAGACACTGTGAAATCCCGCCTTCCGTTAGAAGGAGCCCCACAAATGACTTCAGACAAAGAGATAATCCATCCTGGTTCCGCAGGCTTCCCTGACCTCTTAACCCCATCCCAGTTGGCAAAAGTTTGGGGACAAATTAACAAAACGTTAAAGCATGGCAGTAGATTTAATGCAGAAAATTATCCTTCGTGCCTGCACCATAGCAAAGTCTTTTAAGCGATGCAGTTACAATGGACCTAAAATGCCACAGCCTATAAACTAAATATTTCATCAATTTGCTGAGTATAAATTATATCTTAAAATTCCAGCCCTCTAGGTTCAGGACATAAAGCAGCCTTTCAGTCAAGTGCTTTGAGCAGTGTGATACAAGACGTCTATAAAATATTTTACTGTGTTTTCATGTATAGTGAATTTGAAATAAGTTTAATGGGAAAACAAAAATGTACAGAGATTACAAGCCGATACTCCATTCCTTTTTTCGACCTCTGGTTGTGCAGGCATTTTGTGGCCTTTCCTTCTTTTTAAACAACTGAAGAAGGCATTTGGAGTCGTGGAAGGTGGTGTTTAGGGGGCCAACACATGAAACAGCTTCCTTGGCTGGCAACCCGGGAAGAAATGTTCACTTGGAGTCGGCACCGTGTGCGCGCGTGCGCGTGCCCGCGTGCGTGCGTGTGTGTGTGTGTGTGTGTGTGTGTGTGCGTGCACGCCTGTGTTTCCCAAGGAGGAATGCACGAAGCTGGGGGTGGGGGAGAGGTACATTTATGCATTGTGTATTTAGTTTCCTTTCTTTTTCCCCTCAGAGGATGGAGAGGGTGCTGTAATTTTCAAAATACTGCAAAAAACATTTCTACAAATTGCTTTGCTTGTCTGCCGCTATACATTAAGCAGCACAGAATAAGCGAGGGGACCCTTCAACGCAAAACGCCTTTTTTTTTTTTTTTGCATTTTCTGTAACAACATAAAAGCTGCTGTTATGACAAGAAGTCTGGTAGTTCACTCTTTCATTTATAATTTAACCACAGCCTATATAACATAATCCAAAAAATATGGGGCATGATTAGTATAAAAATCAAATACAGTAGAGGCTTTTGGAATACTCCAAGAACAAAACAAAACCAAAAAAAGAGAGAGGAAGAAAACATTGCAGATTTCTGAATATATGCGGTATTTCTTTAATACTTCATTTTAAACTACCTAATTGTGTTTTTAAGCTTCGGTTCCTGTAATTTTGCAAGACGAGGCATTCCAGTGAGAAAACATATGGTGAGGGATTTTTAAACCACATAGCGAGAGTGCATCATAGACTTCTCTGCTGTTTTTGTGTCACAGAAATCCACCACTGAATTTATCCAGTCACCCATTAAAGAAAGAAAAGAATTCAAGGAAAAGGAGTTTTTAAATCCCCTAATGCTACAAGAACGAGTGAAATACGGTATCAAGTTCAAGTCAGAGTGGTGGGAGAGCTTCCTGACTTTTCACAAGACCAGCAAGTAGCAATTAGCAACCCGAGGCTGAAGAGCTATTCCAGGGGCACAGCAGCCCCACGCCTGCCTCGCCAAGCCGGCGACTGGTGCCGGGGGAAGCACCTCTCACTTCGCCTTCCAAGGTGGCCCTTCCCAGGGGTCAGTCTTAGGTTTGTTCCGAGATAGGTGGGCAGGGGGGAAAAGAAAAGATGAGATAGTTATTTAGATAGAGAGAGAGAACGAGAGAGAGATGGATGGATAAATAGATCAATGGGCATTTGCTTTCATTTTTACAGTCCCTTTGTAATTGTCCCTTTAAAAATAGGTGCCTCTGCGTGAAAGGACAACTGTCTCAAAATGATGTGTTTTTAGAAGAGATAATGAACCAGCAATTTGTGTTGGCACTGCAGTGGTGACAGAAAGCTCTGAGAGTGACAAACTTTAACAGTCTGAAAGCAAGAGCTCGAAAGGGATTCCAAGCACTTTAGACTAATGTGCTTGACAGACACCTATTCGGCTCCACACTCATACATGTGCATGTGTGCACATCTGTACGATGCGTGTGAGAGTCCTCCAGGCTCACACGTGTGCGGGAGAGGGGGGTGGGGGCAGAGGCACAGGGACACGAAGCAATGCATATCATTATTCAAATTACAATCAGATTCATCCTTAAATTACACTGGTGTCTCTTATCAGAAATTGTTTCCTATACTATAATATGCGGCAATAAGTGGACATTAATTAATGCTAAATTACAATGGAATTATGTATTATATCCACGTGAATACTGAATGACACCATTATGAATAATATTATTACAGTAAATATTAAAGGACCTGAAAGTGGTTTGTCGCTAATTACAAAGTGTTGATAACTACATATGATCTTAAGTTAATACAAACTTTTAAATCTAACGACCAAACGGAAAATCTTTGATGAGCACCGCCTCAAAAATGTAGCCCGAGACCCGGGCGACAGAGCCGACGCACCGTCCACCACTCCTTCTGGAAGTCTGATTTATCCGTGTGACAGAACCGTTCGTTTCCTGGCTTAGAATTCCATTCAAGCTCTATCCTCTCGGCTCAGATGTGTGTGGTTTCTCTGCTCAGCTAATGTTTTAAAAAATCCACGCACAACTTAGCCGGAGTCTCTCCTTTTGGTGGGTGGTCATTTTGTCTTAGGAAGGAAAATCCTTAACCCTTTCCCACTTCCCACTTAAAAGATTTTCAAAATACCCTGGTGGCGTTTCTTTTTTTCTTTTTCTTTCTTCCTTTCTTTCTTTCTTCTTCTTCTTTTTTTTTTTTTTCAAGGCGAAACGGAGTGAGAAAAGTGTAAGGTGTTAATCTTGATAATTAGTGCACAAAAGCAATTAGGGGTCTAAAAACCTTAAGGCACAGAAAGTGTTTTTTTGTTTATTTGCTTACCTTATTAAGTTAAATATCTGTCGGAATTAATCGCTAATGAATGTGAAGAAGGCTCACGAGCAGTGAGCTTAATGAACAGCCGTGTCAGTTGCATTTTACAGGGTCCCAAATCATCGAAGATTGCAAGCCAACTCGCTATTCAAAATTACTTTTCTGCCCAATTTTCTGTTTGCAAAGCAGTAAATTATTTACATTTATTGTGCTTATTTAAGCACTTAAATGACTATGAATGGAGTACAGGCATGTTTAAAAAATATAGAACCATTACAGCACTCTACTGCTGGAAATTCCCGTTATTTTCCCCTGAAGGCTGCTTCCCCTACTCTTCTAATCTCTCTTTTACAACAATTCATGAAAAAGGCCATTATTACATTGAACATGTTTTAATAAGTTATTTATTATTTAACATACTTTAAGAGGCAGTGCCATAGAAGTCACATTACACACGCTAAGAACAGCCTCTTTCATACTTGTCCAGTTGCCTGAGCCTAAGTGCTTAGGTTTCCCCGAATAAAATGATGCTGTCCTTCATTAGAAACAAATAAGCCGTGCTTTCCACCATTACTCACGTCATAAATGTTGATATTTGAAGAGATCAATTATACCAATTATTGTCTTTGAAAATTATCGTGTAATATATGTGCTTCCTTTAATAGTTATTAATTTGAAATCAGTGGCCACGATTTTTTAAAATGTGCAGCTGCTCTTGCAAACACATCACTCTCTTAAGTTGCACTTAAATGCACGGGGACCCAGCATGCAGGAAGCCTCCCCGATGTGTTCTCCGCACAGTCACAAAGCACTCCAGCTACATCACTAGGCAGCCAATTGACCACTGCCAAACCCTTGGATGGCCCAGATTCATCAAACTGAGGTTAAGAGTGCATAATAAAAACACAAGAAGGGAGTAGTAGGCAAAATACGAAGGACAGCCGGAAAGGAAGGAGCCAGGGAAAGGAAAAGCGAGGCCCCTGGACACAGAGAAAGAAAAACCTCAGTGATGCTGCTTGCTAGATTGGGATCAAGCAGCAGATTCAAGTATTTCTTTTCAAATCTTTCAAATCATTGCAGGAAAAACTTTCCTATGTTTCCAAACGCAGACAGATGTTCCACAGCAAGTTTCTCTGCGGACCGCATGCATTTACCTGCATAATACAATGTATGTGCTGGCTCTCACGTTAGCTCATTTCCTAAAGTAGCAAGAAACGGTGGTGTTTTTCAAAAGTGATTTCAAACAATCTGTGGGGTGGTCTGTGCGTGTGTGCGTGTGTGAAAGCAGCCATATTTATTATTCAGACTTAACTATTTGAATGTATTTTCCCAAATGATACCAGGGGCAGTGTTAACAGCTACTGTAAGAAGCCCCATGCTATTCATGAG
>NC_048223.1:127065714-127070714 GCF_002007445.2 Ailuropoda melanoleuca
GGCAAGAATGGGAAACAAGCTTCTCGAGATCATAGGTTGTAGACGATGGGGTCTCAGCCTAGAGCTTGTAAGCCTCAATTCTGACCTCTCTCCCAAATGTAAATTGTTATTTGTTTAATTTCACTCGTATTTCTTACCCGCAAAGGGAAGAACAAAGACACAGGAGATGTGGTCTCCTTATTATTCTCCAAGAGCTCATGGTCTAAGCTGAGGCTAAGCCTTAAGAACAGGCTACACCCCATGGCTGCACATTCCAAATGTGTGGGATTGGGTGTGGGGGAGGGGAAGCAGATCCAGCTGAGGGGAGCAGGGGCGGCATGGACGCCATGTGACTTCCACACAGGTAAGGGAGCATGCCGCAGTTCTTGGTTGGAAGTTTGGCCTCCTTTTTGCGCACACGTCGCATTCCTCTCTCTGGACTCTGCCCTGGACTCTTCCTATGACCTAACAGCATAGGTGGAGATACCAAGCCAACATCTGAGCTCGCGGGAGAGGTACAGGGTGGTGGCATTTCTACAGCACACAAGACTGTGCTTGACATCCACCCAGGTCACTATTCTTCTCAGTAGTTCCTGAAAAGAAAGATGCCGCTACCCTGTTCAAAAGGTAAGATAAAAGAGATCCTAAGCCACTTACATAAGAACAGTAAGGGGTGGAGTATGCAACCCCCGACCCAAAGCATAGCACTCTTCCCTAGTAAAACACGGGACTCACGCCTATGAAACCTAATCAGACCATGACAGCCCAGAACCACACACTGTTCTCATGCGACGTGTAAGCCCCGGGAGATGAGAGCATAAGGGACCTGTACTCACGAAGCTGGCAATTCTGCTTAGAGACGTGTGAGCTGAAGGCAACCGGAAACATTTTATTTATACTATATGCAGTGTATCTGTATGTCACACTTTCTATTATATGTCTTTATATATGTGTGTATGTAGATAGATAGACAGACAGATAATAGATAGCGACGGAGAGAGGGCAGGAGGGAGGGAGGGAATAAAGTACGACTGTGGAAGTGTCCGCGTGGTAGTACAGCCACAGCAGGTAGCAGTCGCCCTTCAGGATGGCCAGGACACACTTATAAAGTTGCAGGGTCACTGGCCACCAACAGAACAGACGTTCATGTAAGGAAGCCTGTCTGGCCAGCACCGAGTGGGCAAGAAGGAAATGGCATACATGAGGCCAGAAAAAGGAATGGCAAATCGAGGCGAGTAGACAAAGTCAAAACTTGCCAAAACAGATGCAAACCCCATCTGTGCTGTGGGTGCCCGTCAAGACCCACCTTCCCCAACCACCCCAGGCCTCCCTGACTTCTTTATTTCTCTAAGCTCTTACTACTCGGTGCTGCTCCCACTTGCTTCAGCTCGGTTGCACATTGTCTTTCCATGAGTCAACGTGTACCTAAGCATCTTCACATCTCGTCTGTGGAGCGTGCTCAGAGAGCAGCCACTCCCCGGGCTGGCAACGATGTGGCATATCCCAGAGCAGGCTACAGGGTCCAGCTGTGAATTTCAATGCCAGCACTTGCTATAAAGTAACTTAACCCACTGTAGATACTAAGTAATGCTATCTACTTCACAGGGATGTTACAAGATCATATAAAGTGTTCAGCTCACTGCCTGGCGCACAGTAAGTACCCAGTGGATGAGATCTGGGAGGAGCTTTTAGCAGCAGCAGAAGCAGCACCTGGGTAATTTACCATAGCTGAGCCTCAGTTTGCCGGTCTGTGGAATGGGTGCCACGCTCTCAAGGCTGCCTGAGGTTCGTGTGAATTACGGTAATGCGCGTAAAGAGCCTGCCATATAGTGGGTGTTCAGCTTCGCTGGGTACAGGTATCCCCAGAGAGCCTCGCCCAATGTGATACACACTCCACAAATCATTTCTTGTAGTAATTACATGTATTCGTACAAACTAACTCCACTTGCCCACTTAAAGAGAAAGAAAAACAAAATATGAAGCTTCCCTCATGGCAAAGGAGCATCCAATCAACTAGCATCACACTAAAGAGCTCTGTCGGGCCAGGTCCTGGGGTTCTCAATTGCACATCTGTGTATACGCTTCCGTCAGAAGGACTATCCAATCTGCTTCGCCTCATTTTTAAAAGTTCGCAGGTTTTCAGACCCCAAAAGTATCATTATATTTGGAATGGAATTCTGCCTCCTCCACCGACAGTGTAATAAAATCTCCGAGTCTGAGAAAAAGTCAGGAAAGTTCAAATGTCAACCAGGTTAACATTAAAATTGTTAGAAAACAGGAACCGTAATTTGGGGATTGAAAAAGAGGTAGAATTCATGTTGTAAGTGCAAGTGATCTGGAAATAGATGTTTATCTTGGCCATTTTCAGGGAAGTGACATCATATTGTGTGTCTACTGGGATATTAGTCCTGCGTTTTTCATTCCAGATTTTGGCACTAAAGTTGGCAAAATTAGACCATTTTGTTAAACTGATCTTCGAGGCGTCCACCTCCCCAGCCCATTACAGCACACCTATGACATGACTCGAGAACAATGGGTGAAAAATGGGCTATAAAACAGGAATGGCCTGCTTCATGTAAAGTGGATTTTATAGTGCAGGTGTACCTACGTTTATCGATATTGTAAAGCAGAAGATCGGGCTGCTATAAAGCATAGCATTTGTTTAAAAAGAGAGAAGGAGGGAAAGAAAAACATATCCACCTATTAATTTAAAAAATGCAATCACAAGATTTCTTAAGCCAATAGGGCACTTTATAAAAACATTTGCCATTTTATCATCTGAGGTTTTATACGTTTTGTCAGAAGCTTCGTAAGATATGTGAAACGGAAAGGCAATTTGGGGGAAAAAAAGAAAAAGAAAAAAAAAAAAAGCTTTGTGGAACTGTAAAAGCACTTTCCATGCTCCACTCGGGAAAATCCAGATACTTACTCTCCCGAAGCCTATGGACGTGGCGGAGGCATCTTGGTGGTGGTGGGCTTGGAGCTGGGGGGGAGGGGGGTACCCGTTTCAGGTCTGAATGGGAAAAAACTCTGAATAGGAAGTCCTGCAGGAGTTTTTATTGCCGATTTCCTTTCGGGAAGATGGCATTGTTTCTGCCTACAATGACCAGGGAAGGGGTGTACGTTGAACGGGTTGACAGCATCCTTCAAAGCTCCCGCTGGCTGCAGGAGTGCGGGTTTGGTATTTTTGTTCCTTGCCAAGCAGGTCTGAGCTATTTATAAGTAGGATCGTGCTGGCACCCGAGTTCCACTTCCCCAGAAAGGGTTCTTGGCATAGTGTCTTGATTAAGAAAATGTTCTAAACACAATGCAAGACGCATCTCCCTGCGTGCAGTGCTCTTTGCTTAAAAGTCAAATTCTTTCCCCTCGCATCAAGAACAGCTCCAAAAATACACCTCGAAGCAGTCAGACCCGTGGACACCCCACCTGCCCGGCAGGCCTGCAAAGGGCAGCTTTGAAGAGTTTCCTCTGCCTCTCCTTGACACATTCTTTACCAAAAACCATTCTCCAATGTCTGTGGGCTTGGATACACTAGAATTCCATCCACGGGGTTACAAGAGGGCGCGCATTTACAGCAAGAATGAAACCAATGTTTAAAAAACCCATTATTGGTTTCATTTCAATCCCTGCTCTCAGTTCTTCGCCGGCGCCAAATGCCATCCTCATGCTCGGTGCAGATGTTGTCACAGCTGCCCGCTCGCATAGCTGACAGTGTGCAGTGCAGGCTCCACCATTCAGGATCCCAGGAGGGTGACCCAATGAGACATAAAGCAAGGACAACCAAACTACTGCCAGGGGGAAACTCTCTAAAATGCAAATCTGAGCAGAGCATTACCCTACGGACAGCCCTGCCATGGCTCCCTATTTCTGCTCTCCAGGAAACCTTCCAAAAGGTTAACCTGGCACAGAAGGACCTTCTCAGCAGAGCTCTGCTTTGCTCTTACAGCCTCTGTCTCTCTGCTCCCCTGCTCCCAACAACTGTGTGTCCCCTAGCTACAGAGGCCCCACAGTGACGCACACTACTCCAGTTTGGAATGTTACCCCCATTTTGGCAGCCTGTCAAACTCCTCTGCACCCTTCAAAACCCTGCTCAGCTTCTCCTTTTCTGTGAAGACTTCCCGGACCCAACCATACTCAAAGTTAATCCTTTTACAGAACTTTGGCATAGAAACGGACTTCTTACAAGTTCTAGAATTGCACAGCTGTTGAGTCCAGATACACGTCTACATGTCTGTCCTTGGGGAGCCTCCAGTCCACTGGGAAGGCAAAGCCTGGCTTTTATTTTTACCCTCAGCACCTGGCACAGTGCCTGGCACAGATGGATATGGTACTAAGAGAATGAGGGAAGGAAGAACGGGATGGAAGGAAGACTGGGGTTGAGGAGGAGGAAGTAAGCAACTGTGCCCCCTCGGGTGTAGAAATACATTCATTAAAGCTAACTTTGGGAACCCTGAATGATACTCATGGTGGGCTTTTCTACTTCTCTTAGCCTGAAGGTCTCTAGAGGGCGAGAAGGTGAAGGCCAGGTTCATACTGAAGACACCAGTCGTTACTTACATCCGGCCATGCCAAAGTCTTCCATTCCCTGTGATATGCATTCTCTGAACATCTACCAGGTGTCAAGAACTCAAAAAGTAATATCTCATTCAGAAAAGAACTTAAAAAAGAACAGGGGGTCGAGCCTCTCCCTCTGCGCAGACACCTCTGTCCTGCTCCTGTGTATTTAACTGGAGGCCTCTGTTGGTGCTGTGGCTGTGACATCACACCTCCCGTGACATGTGCGCAAACGACTGTCCTGTGCCGTCCTCCACTGGGGGATGCGGTCCTCGGGGTATCGCCCCTCCATTGAATCATATAGTGCAAGATTTGAGTAGACCCTTGAAACAGTAACTGCTTTAGATAAATCATCCAAACGTGGGGGAGGGGCATGGACAATTTGAAAACCCGTTTTTTATTTAAAAACAAAAAGACACGGTTATGCATACAGCCATGTAAGACTAGGGCCTCAGAGATAGCCAATG
>NC_048223.1:127075714-127116229 GCF_002007445.2 Ailuropoda melanoleuca
ACTTTTCTCAGTTCTAGACCCAAAGAAAAACGACACTTTCTGCGTTCCCTCCTGGGAAAGCCATCATCTTCTGGTCCTTTTTCCTCAGGACTGAAAGGTGGGACTCCCACTTTTTCTGAAGTCCCATTGGCCCAACAGTAGGAAAACTGGCGGGACAGGACAGGCCAGCAGCCGGGGCGAGGGTGACACCGTCAGAAACGGACCCCAGGCTCTTGGCGGCGAGCTAGCCCCACGGCCACCGATGTGCGTTTGGTGCCCGATTTCCTGGGATGCGTCTTCAGAGATAGTCACACTTGAAGCACACTCATTCAGTGCTCTGGGGCGGTGAGACGCCAAAGGATCAGCGATAGTAACACTAAATAGAAAGAGAAATGGAAGACACACCTGCTAACCCTTTATTACCTGGCTTCCAGTTTCTTGGAAAGCTAGTGACAGTTCCTGCCATCCCTGCAAAGGGAGGTAACTGCTCTCACCCAGCGCTTCTAACGGGGATTTGAGCCAGGTCCAGGGGATTCCTTATTAACGATCATAACAGTAATAATAATAATAATAAAACGTCTCCATCACGCCTGCCTCCCACAATCGTTGCCCATAACCAGCCTCCCCCCACCCCCCCGCTCAGCTTCATCATGTCTTCTGCTCACATCCAGAAAGTGGTGTGGGACGCAAAGTTTCAGTCCATCCAAACCAATGGAAAATAGATGGAGTATAAAAGGTTGAGTCTGGGGCGTCTGTTGGTCTGCACCCCTCTGCCCGATGCCCGGCAGCCTCTGATCTCACCTGGAGGTGCTGGGGCTGCCTGGGGGGCGTGCGGGCCCTGACCTGCCAGCCTGTGACATGGCGCTGGTCTGGGGCTAACTGCTAAGTGGTTTCTATGGTGATAATGATGTAGCATGTGCACCTGTTGGGAATATATAAAATTAGAGAGAATTTCTGTTTGCTTTGGTCCTCTTTCTAGAGTAATTACAGTAACTGCCATTCATTCCTGTTCTGTTGCCCTGATTAATCTAGAGTCACCAGAATAACCTGGCTATTAAGGTTTAGTCATGTTATGGAACATACTGCAAAGTGACAACTTGTCATGTTGGCCTTATCAATGCTGCAGGTTTCCCGAGTCCTGGATCCAATGTTCACAGTTTTTCCAAGTACTTAACTTGAGCTGGTAAAGAGGGGCAGCCCTTGAAGTCCACCGAGTGAGCAGTTCCTAAATTTGTTTTTCCCTTTAACTGTGGCAAAACCATGCAGTTCTTTGGGGTTAGTTTGCCCATTTGACCCAGACCAGTGTGGTTTGTGAAAGCCCTTCGAGAAAATCCCGAGACTCTCCAAAGGGGATGAGCAGGTCACTGGGCAGTCACCATCATCTTGTTTCTCACGCGGGGGATTTTCAGTTTCTTGGATCAGCACCAGAGTGGGGCATTGCATCGGTTCTAGCACCTTCTGGGAAGATGACTTTGAGGGAGAAGGCTCTAAGTTGTGTGAAGAATGCCAGTCCAGACACACGCATGCACACACAGACAGGCATGCACATACGCGTGCGTCACCAACGGAGATGATGGTTAGGGACAACACAAACATGACAGTGACGTCAGAACTCACTCTAACACTTGGGCATGCCAAGGGCTTCTTCCTCTTCCTTATTTTCCACGATTTGGCGTGCTTTTCTGGGTTTTAAGAAACTATAATTGTACCTATCGTGCTAAGTTTGGAAAGATGTAAAACCAAATAACCTAGAAAAAATTATCATTGAGAGCTGACAGTCTGTGCAATTTTGCTGGCGAGAAATCACAGAAGTAAGGGAAAGGAAGTACAGCGTGATACTCATACCTGCCAAAGTGGAAGTCACTGTAAAAGATTCGACACCTGGGTGAGCCCTGTTTTCCTGACTCCACATTCTGCTTCTCGCTGCGGTGACGGCTTCCCAGGGTGGCCTGTGGCATAAAGTGCCCGATGAGTCATGAGGCAGATCCGAGTGAGGAGACAGGCCTCTCGGCTCCAGAGCTTGGGCTGGCAGCCCAAGGGCAGATAAGCTGGCATTCCGGATATCCTCCCCATCACGGGAGAGGTGCCGCCAAGGCCTGCTGCCACTGGGGACCTGGCGCTGGAGCGGGGCGGCCACAGGGAGGGGGCAGAAGAGGACCACAGGAGTCCAGAAGCATCTCCAGTTTCTCCAGCACAGCCTGGAAGCTCTGCACCCCCTTGCCTGTCCCATATCAATCAGTAGCCAGGCATTGCTGGCACTCCAAAGGGTAGACAGGTCAGCCATGGCGAGCATGGCTTTGGAACCAAAGAAGGAAAAGGGCAGGAGGGGGAGACGGAGCAGGCTGACTGCCACGCACATCTTTAGAAGAATGTGGAGTGAGGGGGCCCCTGAGTCAAAAAGCACAACAGCACAGTCCCTGTTTACCATTTAATTAAAGGACTTTGTTTCTTTGAGCCGTTCCCGGCTGACAGAGAAATACAGAGCACAAGGTACCCAGAGACCGCACAGGACTTCCCCTTCCCACACCCCTCCCAGCTTCCACCGTCTTGCTTTAGCGTGGTATTGTTGTTACAGGTGACCAGCCAATATGGGTTCATGTTCATTCACCGAAGCCCATAGCTTACATGAGAGCCTCTCTTGTGTTGCCCGTTCCATGGCTTTTGACAAATGCATGATGTCATGTATCCGCCATCACAGTGTCCTACAGCACCGCTCCACCGAGCCATCCCCTCGCCTCGCCCCGCCCCAGCAAGACCCAGCAAGCACTGATAACTGGTTTAGCAACGCCCTCTCCAAACGCCTACCAGGTACCAAGGGCACTCTGAGAGCGTTATTTTTTCCAATCGGCTGAGAACCTATGAGAAGGTATTCTTCTAAACCTCACCATACAGATGACACTGGAGCACAGAGTGTGTGATTCCCCCCAAGTCACACGGCTGGTGAGAGGCTGTGATGAGACCGCCATCTGGCCCTGAGTCCTCACTCTCCCCCCGCCCCCGTAGCAGGGGGCACGTGTTCCTTGTGTGCTGGGTCTGAGGGTGGGGAGGGGCAGGAGAGAGACAGTCCTGTGCTTGCTGTCAATATTTAAAGGTGTCAGCTTTAAAATGTTTTGTATTCACGCTGTTCGACAAGACACATCACAAATCATAATGCCTGTCGTCCATCAACAGCTTCTTCTGTGACCCGGACCCAATGCCACCAGGTCTCAAAACCGCAGCCGTTTGCTAAGCACTTGCCATGCTCTGGACCTCTGCAAGCACTGGGCATGAATTGTGTTATGGAACCCTCCAAGAAGCCAAGGAAGGGACACTCGTATGCCTCTGGGCACGGGAGGAGGCCTGTGCGTGGAGTGCTTCTGTAATCTGCCCCGTCGGAGCATCTCATGGACTGAGCACTAGAGTCTGAACCCGGAGACATGGCTTCTGCCCATGCTCTGTTTTGTTTGCTGTGTTCTGTCTGGACTAAACTGCCCAGAAGTGATTCCAGGTTTGGGCCGTAAAGATTTGTGCAGGTCATTCAACATCTCTGGGCCACATCTGCCCAAGGCTTCTGTGCGTTCTTCCAACCCCAGTCGTCTCGCAGTCGGCTCTTCTGAAATCCCCGTGGGCATAAAACACATGCGTTATACAAATCCATCCCAAACTGAAAATGTCCGTTCTTCTCCAGGAGACATCCTGGGGTCTGACTTTCTCGCTGCCTGCCCTGGCACGTCTCAGGTCCCTCGGCTTGCTGCTGCCATCGGGCGCGAGGGGAGGCTGACGCGGGCTGGGCCTCCTCTAGAAGTGCCATCAGGGAGGACCAGGTGGGGATGCAGTGGGAGGGGGGCGGCAGAGCGCAAGGACTCACCCCAGTGCCACAAATGGCCAAGTCGAGGAATGCGAGAATTCTTTTCAGGAGGGCATCCCGCGGGCTCCAGGCCTGGTCAGCTGCTTGCACGGTGATTTATGGGCCTTGGGCTTGTTTGCTGAGGACCAGGAGGAAGCTGGTGCTGCATCCCAGCTGGCTTCCTCCCCTGTTGGATGAAGGCCTCTGTCAGCCTGTTTGTAAAATGACCAGATCCTCCTAAAGAATGGGGCCCTGCAGGCTTGCTCCCAGGCCTGTGCTCTCCTCGGGAGGCTGAGGGTTAGCTGCCCCCCTGTTCGGGAGGCCACCCAGCACTCGTGAGTCTCAGCTTCAGGCCTGTTTTCAAGACCAATCAATGTGCCCCCCACCCCCCATCCCATCCGCTCAGCTGGCATTTTGCCCCCTCATTGTGTTTTCTCCATGGAGCCGCTCCCCTTAGAGATGGCAGCGAGAGACAGCTGTCGTCCGGCCCGCAGAGGCCCAACAGTGCTCAGAGGACTCAGCCCAAGTGGGCTGGGACCAGAAGAGGGGAGAGGTGCTCAGGACACAGGCGGGGAGGGCATGATCGGGAAGGTGTTTCATAAACCGCTTCTGGCACAGACAGTCAGCAGAAAGAGGAACGGGCTGCCCCCACATCACAGATCGGCCCTCCATCCCTCCTCGCACATTCTTCGACACACACTTTGCCAGGCACCGCACTAGTTTCTAAGCAGACAGTGGCGATGAAGCAACGGGACTAGGCGTGCGAGTGGCCACGATATGCTGATTCGTATAATGCATGAGGTGCGCCGGGTAAAAGGGAGGCCCCTCCTCCCATCCGAGGCCACCACTTCGGGAAGGACTCTCCAGATGTGGTCTACCAGCTACTAGCGTCCTGTGAAACACTACGAGGGAAGGAAAGATTTCTGTGATGCAGCAAGTTTTCAACCACAGTATAAACAGGTCTAGCGCTGTCGGGCACACGGCTCCTCTGGGGTCCACGTGCTGGTGTCGCCAGGGAATGCCAGGACCAGCTGCTGCAGCCCTGAGGCCACAAGCCCCACGTTTTCAAAGGACACAGCCAAGGGTTATTCCATGGTGCACACATGGGAAGCTCTCCGTCACTGGTAGGGCCTGCCACTCCCACTCCCCATCCCACTCCGTCCCTCCCCTCTCCCAGGTCCCCCGCAGAATGTTCTCCACAGTTCGACCAAAAGGCAGTTTTGCAGAGCTTCTGACAAATATATTCCATCCTGAGCGCTCAGAGAGATGCCCAATGCCCTGTAGACAGCAGGACATGCATGTCTGACGTCCATTGTAACCATCTTGTGGACCAAACAGCTTTTAATTTGATGTAAAAATTAAATGACACAACCTCTTCATCTTCTGTTTTCTTGTCTAAAACTTGAAGATCCTGTTACGATGTCCTTCACGGAACAGTGATGATAGGTATATTCAGGGTTGCCAGGAAATAAGTAGCACCCAGGTAAAAACAGACTTTCAGATACACAACAAATAGCTTTTTAGTGTGAGTGTGTCCCAAATATTGTGTGGGACATACTGATGCTAAAAAAGTTATTGTGTATCTGAAATTCAGATGTAACTGGGCATCCTGGAGTTGCCTTTGCTAAATGTGGCTCCCTGATGAGATTATGCAAAGTGCTCGGCACGGTGCCTGCCTGGCTTGCGGATGGTCCCCAGGATGGGTATTAAGGAGGGCACGTATTGCATGGTGCACTGGGTGTTATACGCAACTAATGAATCATGGAACTTTACATCAAAAACTAGGGATGTACTGTATGGTGACTAACATAACATAATAAAAAAAATATTATTAAAAAAAAAAGGATGGGTGCTACAATGACATCTGCTTACAGGCCCATCTTTGCTCCTGGATCACGAGTTTCTTGAGGGAGAGAAACCTCCTGTTTTCCACTCTAATTCCTCAGCACCGAGGTCAGTAGCCAGAATGTGGTCTATGTCCAGCACATTCCAAACTGCATGGTCATTCAGTGCTTTTCTGAAGGACAAGGGCACCTAGAGGTGACCCTCTTTCCACATAATCCCCCTTCCCTTTCCCTCTGGCGCCTCCCTGTACCCACAGTGGTTTGTGCACCTGCTACTAGCCCAGTTAAGGCTCGCGGTGCCCCCCCCAGCGCCTGGACATCTTGCCACACACGGGGTAGAAGGGGCAGATCAGAGACCGGCTGGTGGGCTAAGATCGGAGGTGTCAGCATGGCTGCGTGCTGGGGGATGAAGAGGGCTTCCCTCGGGGTCAGTAAAGGGGTGAGGGGGCATCTGCAGCCAAGAAAGGGGCTGGAGGCGAAGCACAGAGGAGGAAAGAGTGGCTGGGGCACCGCACTGAAGGGAGATTGGGGGGTGAGCTTCTTGGGGCAGCTGTCACGAGGTACTACACATGGGGGGGGCTTACAACAACAGGAATTATTCTTGCACTGTTCCGGAGGCCAGAAGTCTGAAACTGAGGTGTGGGCGGGACTGTGCTCCCGCCAGAGGCTCCAGGGGAGAACTTTCCTGCCCCGCCATCTTCTGGCAGCTGCCAGCGCTCCTCGGCTTGTGGCCACATCCCTCGGATCTCCACCCCCATCTTGGCAGGGCCGTGGCCCCTTTCCTCTGCTTCCCTTCTCAGGACGGCAGTCCCTGAGCTCTGAAGCCACTTTCCCCCCAGGTGATCTCATCTCGAGGTGAACAAGTACATGAAAATCAGCCGCAGAGCAGCTCCCATGCTGTCCTGGGCACCGAAGTGATGAACGAGACGGCACCCGCCCTGGAGAAGCTCACAGTTTACCAGGTGAAATGGACAAATGAAGAGAATGTTTCAGCATAATTAATGTATATATACATGTATATATATATTAGTGTGTATATATACATATACACATATATACCCTAATTATATATATATATATGTACATGCAAAAAAGGAACATAGGGTAGGCAGCCCTCCCGAAGGTTCAAGGAAGTTACCGGAACTGGTTAACCCAGCAGATGCTGAGAAGCGGAACCAATGGCCAGAGAAGGCCCTACTCCAGGAGGCAAGAGGCTGGCTTCTCTCTCTCTCCTGTCCAGGTCCTTGGGGAAGGCGGCATACAGCGGAACTGGCCTAACTGATCGCACGCCAGCAAACTTCTGGTTCCAAGAGGCTGAGGCCGCCTGCTCGCAGCTGCACAGAGGAGCCTGTCCTACTTGTATCCCCACCTGGGCTCCCAGGAAGGCACCTGTTTGTAAAGGCTCAGGTCGCACGCATTCTGCTGGAGCGTGACTCTCATTAAGAGAGCCGGCTGCGTCATGCGGGGCAGTGCTAATTGGATGTGGTTGAAAGCTCAGGAGGGGAAGCAGAGACAGTCACTGACCTGTGCACACAACTGGTGACGCCGTGCTGTGGCTTCCCCTCTCTCCTCCCTACTCGCGCTGAGGCAGACAATGGCTATTCCTGTTCTTGGATCAACTAGGACACCTGCCTGTGAAGGGGCTGGGAAGGACGCAGCCCCCACGTTCCTGGGACTCCAAGCCGGGGAGAGAACACTCAAGCGGGTCCATACGTTACACGACATCTTTGGGCAAGAGAACCCTGGAAATACTCGCAGACGTGCACAGCCGCAGCACGGGCTCCGACCGCAGCCTACGGCACCTTCCCGTTGGCTGCTAGACAGCTGGCGTTCAGGGTTATGTGTCAGTAACAGAAGGAATTATCTGGTGCGTTTACAGAAGGGGATTTCACGTGTGCAGAGCCATTCTTTCCTCCCCACAATTAGAAACCGCAGGCATAGAAGAACCAAATGACTCATTAGGCAGAGACAGAGGAGTGAGGACAAGGCATCTGTGTGTGTGTGTGTGTGTCTGCGTGTGTGTGTGTCTGTGTGTGTGTGTCTGTGTGTGTGTGTCTCTGTGTGTGTCTCTGTGTGTGTGTGTCTGTGTGTGTGTGTCTGTGTGTGTGTCTGTGTGTGTATGTGTCTCTGTGTGTGTGTGTTTGTGTGTGTGTGTCTGTGTGTGTGTCTGTGTGTGTATGTGTCTCTGTGTGTGTGTGTTTGTGTGTGTGTCTGTGTGTGTGTCTGTGTGTGTGTCTGTGTGTGTGTCTGTGTGTGTCTCTGTGTGTGTGTGTCTGTGTGTGTGTCTCTGTGTGTGTATGTGTCTGTGTATGTGTCTCTGTGTGTGTGCGCGCACATCTGTGGTGTGTGCATGAGGTTGTGTGCACACGGGCAGTGCTTGCATACATGTGCGTGTGTGGCTGTGTGCACACCTGTCCTCGTGTGTGGGGGGGCACCGAGTGTTTCTAGAGAGACGCTCCGGGACACAGGATCTGTAGCTGCTTGGGCAGCTGCTGAGTTCCTCCACAGGGACATTCTCAGAAGTCAGAATCCGTCAGGTAGACGGGGAATGGAAGGTGCAGACAGCAGGTGCCCCACCTGAGCTCTGCAGGCCCTTCATGCATCGGGGCTGGAATTCTTGCTTTGGGCCAGACCCCCCGATTATCTGGAAGCCCCCAGTGTGACTGTGATGCCAGCTCTGGACGGGGCCCCCGGGTCCCTAACCCATGGCTCGTGTCCCTTTCCTTGTGCTACCTTCCTGAGAAGGGACTCTCCCATGGGACCTATGTCCCTGCTCCCAGTATCCGGGAATCACAGTGTTTCTCTTGCTTAAAAAGAGAAATCCTGGACCCACTCCCACTCAGGCCTGTGGCGACCAGAGCAAGAGAGACAGAGCAAGGCAGAGGCCAGGCCCAATGGCCTTCTCAGGAACACTTGTGTGCACCGCGCACTCAGAGCCCGGACACAGAGGATCCACCAGCGCTCGGGGAGGGTGAGTGCCAAGGTCTGCAGGGCCTCTCAGCCAGCAACAGCGCACGGAGGCAGCCGGACAGCCAGGCTGCCCCTGCTGCTGGTTTTCTGCTGCTTCCTCCTCGCGTCATTTTGTGCAAATCACTGCAGCACATGGCTTGATCTGCAGCTGCTTGTCCTCCAGACACATCTCGAGGAGGGTCCCGGGTCTCTTTGGACAGGAGATCAGGAGGTGGCTTATTGAAAGTTCTAGAAACAACACCCAAATAAAGAGGAAGCTTGGAGGTGGTCTTATGCCATCCTCTAGAAGGAATGCCCCCATCTGAAGAAAAGACTGAATCAATGACAGGAAATTCACATCTTTCAAAAGCCCTTGAGAAGCCATTGGGTATCTATGTGACCAGAGTTCTTGAAGCTGAGACCTTTCCAAGGACAAGAGTGGCTGTTTGTTGTTTGGAGGGAGAGACAGCTCCAATGTCATGTCTGAGGTGACAGTGGGGTGTGGCCCTGCTCAGGGACCAGATCCAAGAAACCCACACCTCCCACTGCAGCCCTGGGGCTGGGACAGGGGAACATGTCCGGGGAGAGAAAGGTCTTCACTTCGTGGCCCACCCAGCCTGCTCTGCCCAAGCACAGCCTGGACCCTGGCTCGGGTCTCTCGGTACCCTAGAGAGGTGTGTGCTTGATTGCCCACACCTGCATCAAGTGTGTCACCAGGGGAAAGAAGGTCCGGCCCCAGGCACTCCGTCTGTGTGTGCCTCACAAATGCTGTGACCTGCCCGTTCCCTGCAGAAGTTCGGGAACACGGTACTGGCTGCACCAGCCCATCGCCGAGCGCATGCGGCCTGTGAACTGTTTTCTGTTTTTATAGAATGAATTCCAGGTGATTCCTAAAGTCATGCGCTCGTCACAGGAAACCAGAAGGACAGCTCTCCAGGCTGGCTGTTGTCCATACGCCTGCACAGACCCTGAGTGCGAGGACGGCAAACGGTGGCCACGGGCAGCATCCCACGAGTTCGAGGCCACCAAAACAAGGAGTTTGATGCAACATGAGTTACGAGCTCCTGAGCCGGTCTAACTTTCAGGATCACCCTCAGGGTCCGGGAGATGTGGGAGCAGAGGAAACGAGTTCTTCCAGCTCCCTTTCCCGGACGAGCCTGATTTTGGCATTCAGCAGACTGACTAACTTTCCTGCGCGAGAGTGTCCGTGAACAGACTCACTTTGTCATCTGCCTCTGGGTCCCCTTTCTACACCTCGGTTTACCTTGAGCAACGTACTAATGACACTGGCATTAGTATAACGCTCTATGGTGTGTACGTATGTCTGCATGCATCCTTCTATCATCCCCAAATGTGGGAGGTATGATGGGTCTTTCGCTTTTCCAGGTGAAGAAACTGAGGCTCCATTCACATTCCCTGACCTGGTCAGCAAAGTCCTAGAGTGGATTGAGCAGGTGTCCCAAGGCCGGGTCTTCCACCTCCTCGCTCAGGGCTCCTGCCACTCCACTCGGTGCACCCAGAGTTTGGTCACTTGGCCGAATTAGTGCATAGCGAGGCTTCTCCAAGCCCCCGGGGCTACTGTTAGAGGAGCCACCCACATGGAGTTCTAGGCTGAGCAGAGCAGGAGTGGGCAGCCTGGAGTCCCCCTACTTTGGCATCCAGGGGGAGAGAGGTAACCCACTAGCTCCGGGCCTCTGCGAAGGGCTCCCGTGCCAGGACCTTCTGAGCACCGACCTGGACAGCATCCACTTGGAATCCAGAGCTTTTGCCCCTGCTCTGCTTAAATGCTCTCAGGATACCATCTTCTACAGCACACATTCAACCCAGCAGTCCCAGCCGACATGTGGCAAGAGATTCTGCTAGAACCAGAAGAGGAAGACAGAACAGACAGGGCCTCGTGCTTCCCTCCTAGAGCGCATGACCTAAGAAGGCACGTGCATCTTCCACGGGACCTCTCCTGATGTTCCACGGAAGAGAAGCACCTTCCCCTCATGCTTTGCCTTCAAGAAGTGAATCCCCTGTGCAGTAGCAGCTAATAATGACCTAAGCCCTGGGACAACCCAGCTACAGGGGAGACGGTGGGAAGCTACAGGCGGCTACGGAAAACGGTAATACAGGGTGAGGGCTGGAGCAAGAAGATGCTTCAAGATTCTCCCGGAAACCCTGAGGCCCCCTGACAGAAAGGGGCCAAGCTCCTGGGTTTCCAAAGGTTCTGCCAGCCCCCCAAAACCTCCCTATCATATCCCCAGTTCCTCCAATGCAGAAATTCATTCTGGCTGACAAGCGTTGCTGATGTGCATGCAAATACCCCAAGGAGAGCTGCGAGGAGGAACCATTCCCACCTCAGAATGACTGTGCTTAGATCACCCTGCTCGGACCGCAGGTCCTCTAACAGCCTTCTCTTAAGTGTGTTCTGCTAAGTGCTTCACGGGGGAGATGCTCGTTGCAAAGACTGGACATTCCGTAGGGTGTGTCCCCTTCGTGGAGATTTAGGCATGTGACACAGATCATCAAGCCCCCAATTGCACAACTTCTCAGAACCATATTAATTGTGTTCACCTAAAGTTTCTAAACTTACTTGACTCCATGACCATTTTTGCCAACAGATTGGTTAATATGGCTGGGGTTTGACAGCACCGCGGATGGGAGAGCTCTCCTCTGGGTCCTGTGAATGTCGAGTAAAAGCCTCCCCTCCTTGGAAAAGCTGACCCTAGGAGGAGAGTTGCTTAGCGTGCCTTTCCAGGAACCAGGAGAGAACAAGGGATGGCAGGCTAATAGCCAAGTCTCTGGCTGCAGCAGCAGGCCTTTGCCACCAAGACTCCCTGCAGGGAGGACAGATTTCCTCCCTGAAGCCCCAGGGCTGCCCCTGTGGGCCCATCCACTGAGGATCTCTTCCTACTCAGCATTTCTGTTCTTTGTCGTCTCCAGCACCAGAATAGCCACCCAGATGACCACACACACACAAACACACACACACACACACACACACACACACGCAGCTTCTGTGATAAAGCACCCAAACTGCTTGTGTCATCCAGAGGCTTCCCTCCCTGAACCCCACGCCCTCTGTTTCTATCTCCTTCCTGGTCCCCTAACGCAAGGACACAGCAACCCCCGCAGCCCAGCTAGACCCCGGGCATCCCACTTGCCCCCCAGAGATCCTCCTCTGGTCCAGGCACAGGCAGAGTGAGGGTTGATTGAAGGTGAATTAACAGAACTGAAATTTGCTTTGGGGCTGACCAGAGAGAAGGAAACCGTCAGGAAGCAGAACTTCAGTTTGAGGTCTCGGTATGACTTTCATACGAGCACATTTGAATTGTTTTTTAGGTCCAAAATATTTGCAGTGAAGCTCTCTCATTACCAAATTAAACAGATACGCCTCTCATTTCATACAATAGGCATGTTCCTAGGAAACTACATGAGAAGGGAATTTTTAAAAATCAAATTATATTTTCCAAAGTACTTGGAGAGCTTTCTATTTAAAAGAATCCCACAAGGAATCCTCCCTTAGAATGAAGAATCCTATTGTAATGCAAATGATCACCTCCTAATTTATCTGTTTTCTAAATTTAAATAAACTCCAGTTTATTCGGAATGGTCAAAGAGCAGGGTCTTGTGGCTAATTGAATATTCATGTTAATCTGGACCCACATACTTACCATGTGTTGATCACCAATTTTCACAAAACAAGATTATAATAAAATACAATAAAAAACACATAACAATGAAATGATGCTTTTTCTTTGATGATTCAAAAGCTTTCAGCACCTCAAAGTGCCAGGCAGTCATGGGGTCTGCTCATCCCTTGTCCCAGCACAGACCTGAGTTTGGAGAAAGGGATTAGGCTGAAGCGTGCTCATCCCAGACAGGTCCTGGGAGTTTCATTTTGGACATAGGTCCTTTGAATCTTTTCTTTTTTCTTTTTCTTTTTTTTTTTTTTGGCATTCTTCTCTGTTTCAAAGAAAAACAAAAACAAAACAAAACAAAAACAAACAAAAGAAAAACCAAAAACAACGAAATAAAGCCAGACTTCAGTGTATATATTTTTTTCATGTCCTGGAAATGCACCGTGTCCACCTCCGGATTGTTTTAAAATGCAGTTGACAACATCGGCACAGGTAGGCCCCTTTTCAGAAAGCCAGTCAAACTCAGAAAAATAAAGCAAGATTTAGCTGTTCTTCTCTGCTGGCTATCTAATGAGGTGTGGGAAAGGCCAACAATCTGGATATGCCATGCTTACAGACGGCGCCTTCCCTAGGAATAGACGGTGATCGTCATTTCAAATAATGATGAAGGAAATGATTCGTTTCAAAAGCAAAGTGCACAGTATCCATTCCCCAACCCCGGAGCAAAGTCTTATCCCTTCACTTCTTTTCAAATACCCTTCTCTCCACGCCGCGGGCTTGAACTTGTTAAGCGCACTCCAGCCCAACTTCTTGATGCTTTAAAAACCCATTCACTTCCCTGTGGTTTGTTAGTACTGCTTTTCCAAGGAGTCCTGCAACCATATATTCCTATTTAAGCAAATAAGGTTAGCTACCTTTTGCCATTCACAATTCAACAGTCCTCCTAAATTAATTTTTCTGAAAGTAATTCAAATAAAAGCTTGGTTGCCACTACTCTTTTCTGAGCCACAAGATTGAATAAGGCATCTGAATAAAAATGTGTATTACAGCCTTCTTTAATATTTAAGCATGACATTCATTGATTTGTTTCTTGTTTTCTGCAAACCTTGACAACATGATAAAATAAATCATAAGAACAAAATATAGTGGTAACATCTTTTATGGACTTCACATAGTCATCAATCTCAAGCTGTGAGTGAATTATCAGTACAGCAAAAAGATCTATGTTTTAAGAGCTCCAATAGCACACTAGCTGGAGCTTTTTCACAAGCAAACTCAAGGCGAGTGACTGATAAGCATCATTATTATTTTCTGAGAGTCTGGTTTATGGTGCGTTGTGGAGGTGTTGGCATATATGTTTCGGAAGCAAAGGTTTGATCAATTCTAAGTAGACATCTACTAACATATAAAAAATATAACAAGGCTTCCTGCTGAGCGGTATTGTACCCACCACCCCATGTCAGTGTGACAAGCCCTGCATTGTGTTTCTGATTATATTTGATGCAGAATTAACCTTTCTTAACGTAATACACGACGTATGGAACACGGATCAAACACTGGCTACGTGCACACACTCCCCATTTTATTTGTGCTTTGATTGTTAGCGGCATCATGGCAAATACAAAAAAGAATAAAAAATAAAAAGCTTGAATTATCGTATAATTGCAACGTCACGAACATACCGAAGACAGAATAGCTGGGGAACAACGTGCTGTCCCAAAGGTGATCTAAGCTGGGGCGGATGCTAGAAAGAGTTTGGGATATTGGGAGAGTCTGAAGCGTGTTAACAAAAAGCACTGAAAAGTTGTTTTCAAAACCATCCATGCAACCACGGTGAGATTGTGTCCACACCACGTGCTCTTAGAGACACAGAAACCTTGGCCCACACGCAGCCGTTTGTGAACCTGGCGTGGAGCGTGTGCGCATTTGGAAACATCTGAACATGTGCCCGCCCCGAGCTGCTTTGTTCTTTCAGCGTCATGTTCAAGCAAACCGAGTGATATTTTCTTAAAAGAAAATAAATAAATAAAAAGCCACCATTTCTTCCCTGTGAATGCTGGCCCTCAGCGGGGCTTAAAGTTTGACAGGAAAATCACCCACAAGGGAAGGGTTGGCCGCATCAAATCCAGTTGTGACAAAATGCAACAAGGGGATTATTCAGCGCGATTCCCCAAATCGTTATCAGCATTTCCTCCCACGCGTGTCACCGTCGTGGAATCGCAGAGGAATAATCTACAAATCGGAAACGACATTCCAGAAAGCCCAACAGCTTCGGTGGTTTTACCGGAGCTTTCTATCTGGAAAATGGGTGAATGAAAGCTTGCGAGGTGGGAAGCTTCAGTCTTGGGATTGCTGGAGTAAATATTAAGATGTTTTCTGACAAGCGGAATATATGTGGTTTCCCACAAAGTCCCACAGTGCTTTGCACTCCATAAATATCACTCCTCCTCCCTTTCAACTTGAGCTCCATGAAATATGACGCCACGGTCCACTAAAGCACAGCTGCACTGTCATTGGTCTCGAGTCTCGGGCATCCCCTCATTTACATAGGGGGACACTATTCATCACCCTCGTAATTAATCCAAGGCAATTACACCAGTCTGAAGGACCTCCTCTCCTAGGCCGGGTGCATTATTACCACCTACTCTTAGTAAAATTAGGCTCGCTCTCCCTCTAGCTGAGTCACATGGTGGCTTTTTCTCTCCTTTCTTTTTGTTATTCCAACCAATTAAAGTCACTATGATTTTCTTTACTCGGCCTAAGAGAAATACCATCAGTATTATTGCTGGTTTGACATTTTGGTTTTCCATTTGTTAAATTTTATTAGCAATATTGGAAATGTGAATTACTGTATCTTCGCGGCCACAACGCTCTTCGGAGGAGTTCACGCGCTGTCGGTGGTGCTAAATACACCTGCTATAAACCTCTCAGGATCCGCACTTCATTTGGGACTGCTCGGGGACAACCGGATAGGCGATGGGGAGAGAAATCATGGCCAGTGCAGAATACCACTAGTAGCACCAAAGAAATGTAGCGTGCGGGATGGCCCAGGGACAGCCCAGACTGAATGGCTGCTTCACGGCAGGTCCCTGATTGTCGGGGTCATACACAGCAAAGCACCTGCCCGTTCGAGCCCACTCTTGCTGCAAAAACTCTAATAACCTCTTGGGGAGAGCCTTTGCTGAACTGGCTGATAAACCAAACACGGGGGTCAATTTACCTATAAACTCACATCAAATTGTATTTAATCCTTTTCTGTTTCTAAATCAAAACACCAGGAGATAGCAGGAGGGATGGGGCACACTTGCATGAAGGGATGTAGGAAAACCTTGCTAACCCGTCCCCAACACTCACAGCACCCGCAGTGCCACCAAAGCACACCCAAAGCACACCACACAGACACTGAGCTGGAGACGGCTGCTTTACCAAGTCCCAGAGCCTCCCCAAACAGACTTACAGCTCAATCATGTATTTTCCTGGGATACCTAGTTAACCTCCTTGAGTTGTAACTAACTTACTGAGTTTGGCTGGGGTGGTAGTGTTAGTCATATTACACTAGGGAATAGATCATTAAAAATAATCTAGAATGTTGTCTCCATGAGGGCATGGACTGTGTCTATCATGTCCCTTGTATGTCCCCAGTATGGAGGAGAATGTCTGGTATACAGTAGGTACTCAATAAATACCTGCTGAATGAATAAACCCATCAGCCACCTGCACCAGGGGCAGCTCTGCTGTGCTCAGTCAATATACCTGGATGTACTTTCTGTCTTTGAGCCTCTCTGCCTCTGTTTCCTCATCTATAAAATGGGGATATTAACAGTGCCTGCTTCAAAGGGCCGCTCTTGGACTAAATAATTATGTATGGAAATAGTGTGTGTATATGTCCACACACCTACCCACATATGTCCCCGTGTGTGCAGAGACAGACAGACACACAGGTGGAGGGGTAGAAGAGAGAAAATAGCACATAGTCTGCTCTGTGCTGTGAGCATAGCTGCTCTCAGAAAAAAGGACACTATTATGAATCTTATTTTGGGTTAGCATTTATCACGTCTGGTTCATATGCCTTACTGAGCTGATCCAGCCTTGAATACACCTTAAGATCCAAATGAGGTCAATTCTTCTATTTCTGGAAAAGTCATGAAGGAAATCCAGGGTTTGGAACAAGCCAGTGTGTTTCCAGGAGTTCCCTGTCACTCACTGTTTGGTGCCATCGTGCCATTAGCTACGTCTATACCGATGAGCACCTGTGAGGAGCAATGATTTCACAGCGAAAAAAAAAAAATCTATGCAAACCATTAATCCTGTGTGCAAATGATACATTAGGAATTTTTTTCTATCTGAATACTAATATATAATTCTTGCAGAAAACGCACCACATGACTCATGCGATGGTCTGAAAAATATTCCATAATATTGCATCAATATTCATTTAATAAAGGAGGAAGTTTGCATTGCTTATGGTATTTCTGTTTGGTTCCCTCAGCTTTCAGACACGATCCAGTGGAGTTGGTCCAGCAACATCTCTGCCTTGTCAGTCATTCAATTAAGCAAGAAAGCTTGCTATTCATTTTATTTCTGTATATGTTAATGTTAAAAACTAATAGAAAACAGCTAGTAAATTGTCCCCTGCATATATTGGACACAGCAACAATTACTCTGGCAGAGAAGATATAATAAAAGAGGAAATTTTAATAGTATCCTTATTCCATTTATTCTCTTGGGCTTCTGTTCAAAGGCACTGTAGAAATTAACAATTATTTCTTCTCATTGTTTTGATGATCTTTTTCTATTATGCTCCTACCCGACTTAAAATAAAAATAATTTAAACTTACATTTTTTATTCAATTTTATTGTGCCCTGAGATTTACATGCCAGGCATGAGGAAGAACCGAGAAAAATCGGAAAGCAGCCCAGAGCTTTCCCTTCTTGTTCCTCCGACAACTCGTTGAGGCCATGCCAGTCATTAGCGCTACTCAGATGATCTTGATCTCAACTATGAAATTCACATAATAAAAATAATTATCTTATACATCACTTTATTGACAAATATGTCTGTCTCGTACTTATGAATGTCTGTCATATGCTATATCTAAATAGTTGATATAGCTTTGCTCTATAAAGCAATTAACTCAGTTTATATGGCAAATTGTCTAAGGATTTCTCCAGAATGCTTGGGGAAATCTAACAAACTAAAATATTCTCCAATTTATTGACATGCTACCATGTTGAAAAAGTAGGCCATCAATAACCCGCTTTCTTTTGAAATCTGGGATTTTATTACAAGTCAGGGACTATGAGAGCCCTGGCTTGGCTGAAATAAAAAAAATAAGAAAAAAACAATTTTATCTTATAAAGAGCACATTTGTTCTTTGTTTTGGCAGAGGAAAATGTTGTCATGATGAATGGAAATGTGCAATCAAGATGATATTATTTAAAACGGGAAGTTTTTCCCGGTGAAAATCGCATCAGAGCCACCTCAGAGCCACTAGAGCATTTTTCAGTGTAAGCCACCTTCACTTTTCCATGGTGTCTCTCATCCTCTCCATGGAGACTTGGCAGTCCCCTGGCCCTGACAGGCACACGCCCAGGGCCATGTGACCCTCCCTCGTCCTTTTTCTGGGATGAAGTCCACACAGCCATGTGTCTGTCCCGGTCCAAGAAGATGCAGGGTCCTATTAACGCACAGGTTGATCTCCGCATACAGACTGTTTTGTAAACGTGCTAGTTTCTCACTGCTGCGTAGCAATCACCACAAAACAACACTCCTTCACGATCGTGCTGTCTCCCCGGTCAGGAGTCCGGCCATGGCTTAGCTGAGTCCTGCTCAGGGTCTTGGGCTGCAATGAAGGCATCAGCGCGGCTGTGTGCGGTCGTTGGCAGAATTCTGTTCCCTGTGCCTGCAGGACTGAGGTCCCCACTTTCTGGTTGGCTGTCAGCCGTGGGCTGTTCTCAGGTCACAGAGCCTGCCACCCCACGACAACGTTCTCCGGGAGCCTCTATCATGGCGAATCACTCACAGCCAGCAGGAAGCGCCCTTAAAATAGTTAAGGTAATTCATCAGATCACTCAGACCCACTCAAGGGAAGCTCCCTTGGATTCACTCAAGGTCAAGCTGATCTGAGCCTTGATTACACATGCAAGGACCCTTCACCTTTACCAGAGACAAACACAGTCATGGGGGCCACGTGCATCATGCCTACAGGCCCTGCCCATTTTCAGGGAGGGGACTTTTTTGGGGGGGTGGACCCCAGGGGCATGGAATTTGGGGGACCAACATAGAGTTCTGCCTACCAGAGTAAAAATCCAGAATCTGAGCGCTCTATGAACCTAGAAAAATTATCTAAAACCTGGGCATTTTATCTATAATTTGCCTTAGATGCCTGGAATTCTCAGAGATATAAATAAATCCAAAGGCAATGACTGCTCGCTCCTGTTGTTTCTATCGCCTCCACTGGGAATAGTCTTAAATTATCTCATCTCCCATACTCCAGCTCCCCTTGAAACAAATCTTTGCTCAGATAATCATGAAAAACTACAGCAGAGTGCCCTTCATGGAGGGAGAATGTCAGGAACCCTCAACTGTTGACGGATGTCCACGTCCCGCTATGGATCCAGAAGCTCAGCTCCAAGATGGAGGAAGTCGGTGTGTGGTCCGGTGGGGCCAGGACGAGGGACTGGTCCATCCTCGTTCTGCACCTGCACCGAATCACCTTGCCTGTCCGTGAGTACCAAGGAACTCTCTGTTCTCAGCTTGGACCAAGGGACACAAATTTGAAATCTCATCTGCTTTAAGCGGCTCACTAGCCTTGGCCCATCGGTTTCTGCCTCCCGTCCTGCAGTCAGAGGGATGCCTCAGTCAGGCTGTCCCTGGCTAGCCATTGTCTTCCAACAGATCTACCCCATCCCTTCTCTTGACTTGGGTACTGTCATTTCGGCCGTGTGATAGCCTGCAAAGGGCCTCCCCAAACATCCACATCCTATTCCCAGAACCTATGGCTAGGTCACCTAACATGGTAAAAGGGAGTTTGCTGGTGTGATTTCATTGAAGATCCCAAGGTAGGGAGGCCCACCTGGATTACCCAGTCACAGTTCGATGCAATCATGTGGGGTCTTATTAGAAGGGGCAGGATCAGAACCAGGAGTAGGACATGTGAAGAAGAAAGAGGGTGCAGTGATTTGAGGGAGCCTGCACAGGGAATGCAGGAGCCTCTAGAAGCTGGAAAAGGCAAGGAACGGATTCTCTCTGGGAGCCTCCAGAAGGAACCAGTCTGGCTCACACCCCGACTTTAGCCCTGCGAGACTGATTTTAGGCTTCTGACCTTCAGAACGGTAAGACAATAAATTTATTTTGTTTTAAACTCCTAATTTTGTAGTCATTTGTTACAACAGCAACAGGAAGCTGATGAAGGTAAGGACGGGTGTCTCCGTCAGCGGCTCTAGGTGGCCAAGACTCCACCTCTCTGCCTATGCTGTATTGGTGTAAGCTGCGCTTGGCTCTTCAACTGGGCCTTCTTCTGTAAAGCCCCATGACACACTAATACTAGAGCTGGAACAAAAACCAGTCTCCCAAGAGGCAAGAGTACCAGCTAAGCCTTGAGACTGGATAATTTCTGCACTGGCCCAATGGGCCCCTTGAACATCAGAGGGCAAAAGACATGTTGTTGGCATCTTGGCCAACATCAGAGCCTGTTTGTCCCTACTCCTGCTGGGCGGGGGGAGTGATTTCATGTGGTGTTTGAATTTTTCTAGAGGAAAATGTACCTGTCAGTTTCATCTAACTTAAATAATGCATTAAAAAAAACCAGAAAAATTGGGGTGCCATTATTTCATTTCTTAATTCAGTCAGGAGGCATCGTTCAAGATAATAGAAATAAAAATAGAGGATTAGATGCATTATTTCAATTAACAAGGTAACAAATGTAAATAATATTGACGATGGTGGTATCAAATGTAGGAACAAGTTCGTGAGCTTCTTGGAGACGAGGCGACATCCGTCTTCAGTAGGACAGTTATCACTGTTAAAGTATTAATGTAGCTCCATTGACCTTGGTAAGTAGCCACTGCTCATGTCCCTTCCCCTCCCACCACTACCATGTAGCCTATCCCCTTCCACTGGATTGGATGCCCTCACATTCAGTAACTAAAGGGGTAACACGTGGCAGGCAGGCACCCGTGAAGCCCTACCCCAGCACCTTGACCGGCACATGTCAACTGGCTGATGCTGGTGCTACCAGTTGTCAAAGAGTTTCAATATCACCCATGAGTATAAAGGCAAGTTTAATGCTTATCTCCTGCATTAAAGTATCAATATTACACAAATCTGATAAATCAAGTAATAGAGTTAAAAGCATATTATCAAAAATAATAAAGGCCAACCAGACCAGAAAGGACAAGCAAGTTATGTCCAGGGAGGAGATTGGAGCAGGGGGGACAGGATGGGAAGTTGCTGGTCTCCATTCTCAATGCCTCTGCACTATTTGATTTATTACCATATATTTTTTCCTCTATTAAAAAAACCTAAAATTAAATAAATGAAATGAAGTAAATTAGGCAACCCCCAACCTCCTTCAAGTTGTAGATGTTACATTTGCCTGCTATTCCGCCGACACTGCCATTATTCCTCACTGCAGGTTTACGCCTGCCAAGCAAATGTTCTCCACCTAGGAGGACTCCACTACTGACCACAACTGTCTCTTCAGTCTTTCAACAAACAGTCTTTTATTCTTTCCTAGTGGTCTCTCCAGAGACAACACCGTGCACTCACCAGGTCATGTCATTTTCTGCTTCCAGGACATGGTGGAAGACTACACGTCCTGGGCTCCATGCAGCTAGATTGGGGCCATGCTACTGGTTCCAGCAGCTGGGCTGTGGGCAGCTATGCTATGCGTCAATTCTCATCCAAAATCCAGGAGAGTGAATGGTAGATCTCTGTGCTCTCTCCTGTGCTCCCACTGGGATCTAGAAACCATGTGCTGAGGTGGAAGGGTCACAACATGGGAGCAGCCTGGATTACTGAGTTGCTCCATGGAGGACAGTCACCTGGGGGGTTGCCCAACCCACGGCAGACTTTGCATGGGTGAGAAATAAGCTTCTGGGTTTTGTTCTATCAGCAAAGCTTAACCCATCCTGACTAATACATGGTAAAAATAGAGCTATGCTCTGGTGTAATGTCTATGTCTTAGAAGTCATAGAAACTTTTAGGTGGATAGAGTGTCTGCTCTGCCGCCGTATCAAATAGGATGGCAGATCTTCCCCATCACCCAGCACCTTGTTTTTACTAACCACAAACTCTAAATGTCATTTTGAAAATGCAACTGATGTTCCAATGTACAAATCAATGCAAAGTTGTCTCTTTGGCTACTGGAAGACAAGTTTGTTCCTTTCCTTCCCATTTCTTTGTTTTTCTTTTCTTCTATACTTAAGCAACACACCCTGATGGATAGAGCAGAGACACTGACATGAAGCATCAGGCATCTCAGAAAGGCAGGGCTGGGTGTGTCCTGTGGCCAAGAGAGGTGAGCACCACACATGTTTTTAAAACGTTTTTCTCAAAGTATCTCTTATTATTTAGAATGCCAAGAGTAATGGAGGACTGTGGACCCACTTTGTCTGGGAGCCAAACGTCTTCAACCTCTTGCTTTGGTCTTCTTTTTCCAAAAGAACCCTATTCTTTGTAGAAAGTAAATGGGTACAAATCCCCACATCCAAGAAAGCTACCTGTATAGCCACTTACCTCATTCGGTCTTCTTGGAAACTTCCAGAACCTTCCAGATGGTATGGTGGAGAGAGGTGGGAGAATGTTGAGAACAGGGCTAGCCTGGGATGTGGAAGGGAGCTAGTAAGAGGCAGTTAGAGGTTTGCCACCCAGGGAAAGCTGTTAGTATCAAAGCATGTCCCCCTCCACTGTGCCTACCAGCACTGATGAATCCTGATGGGGCTGCAACGTGGGAGGCCAGGGCCAGGGCTAGCAGCAGGAGGCTGCTGGCAAGCATGGAGCTTAGCCCTGATCCAGGAGAGCCTCCAAGTAGCCACGGAGTCTTTGCAAAGTGCAGTTCTGCTGAGGGGAGCTGCCTTCCGGTAACCCAGGCTTACATTTGCTGAGAAGTGTGAGGCCACTTTTCATGTATTTTTAATATTCTGGTTATCATGCAAAAACTCATCGATGAGAAAGTTTAAGCAGTGTGCAAACAAGGCAGCCTGCTGAGCCGTGTTAAGGTACCTAGTGCACCATGTCAACATGCCAAGCCCCACGTTGTGTTTCTGATTATATTTAATAACACCAAATTAGCCTTTCTTAATGTAACATATTGTGCCTGCAACGCTATTTGTCTGAACTAAAAACACCCCTTCCTACTTTTCAGTTGTAATAAAAGGACTCACGTGGTGACCCAAATTTCTAGCCATTTTCATGCATTTGCAAAACAGTAGGAAAACAGAGCAATTCTTCTCTGAAACCAGCCAGAGACAGGCATGCTGAAATGGGCTCTATTACCCAGGGGCATGGCGGATTGTTCCAAACATCTGGGATCCGAGTATTCAGCATTACTCGCAGTGGGACCAAGGCCATTCCATCCTGAGGGTGCGGCTCCCATTTCTCCTTCCTGCACCCGAGCCTCCTGATAAAGCCAGGAAAGTGTCATCCTGCAGCAGGTCTCAGCTCCTGCTTTCCAGGGAGCCCAGCTTCAGGCTGGGCTGAGGCCTTGCGCTGCACCTGCCTTGGAAGTCATGCAGGCTAAAGCAGCTGAAGGGGGAAGGTCAGGAGACAGGTAGTGCCCCACAGTCAAGGAGAGAGGAGCGCACGGTGAGAGCACGGGGCTTAGTTCTCTTACTGCTGGTCTTGTGTTTCATTCACATATTATACTTTTCCATCTTCCCTTGCTGCCCCAAATAATTCTGAGTTCCAACATCAAGTTTATTTCCTGCTTGTTTTGAAGCGAGCGAAGGTCATGGTGTACTCGGAGTTTGAGGCTGGGTGTGCAAGGAAGCTGAAGCTTCAGCCTACAGTCTTCTTTCTTTTTCCATGCCCTCTCGTCTTCCAGGAATCCTCCGGAAGCTTTCATTAAATGAACACAAAGAGAAGAAGCTCCTGCTGGCAGCTTGGTGATGCAGGACACGATGTGACAGAGGGCCCCCAGCCCAGAGCTCGTGCATTTTGGGCTCCTGTATGATGACGCGGCAGGGGTTAAAGGCACGCAGGTCTACACATACGACCCAAAACAGACTCAGCCCCTGCTGGGCTCTGACAACCTGGGTTTGAGCGGGTTTAGTTACAATATCAAGCAGTGAAAGACTAGGAAGTCAAAACTGTACCCAGAACGTGAGGAAGGCCAAAGGCATTTTCAGGTATGGACAAAAGGGGAAAGTCTGGGCTTGACAGCTTCATATGAAGAAAAGAAGGAGCAAATTTCCCCAAATACTAACCTCAGGAATGTAGTGTGGAATGGTAATTCAACAAAAGCAAAACTCTCTCTATTAAGATATCTTCCTTCTGGAAAAAATCTAGAGATGCTAAAGCTATTGTTAGCCATTGTTTAAAAAAAACTGATGTATTAATTAATATATATGTGGCTGATAAAAGTAAATATTTCATTTTCATCTTCAATAACCCCCCTCCACAAAAATCAGAAAACTTTGAAAAAAGAGCAATTGGAAGAATCCCCACTTTCACATATGAACAAACACTACAATGCATGTCACATGCAGTGGAAGTGTTCCCCCCAAAAACCCAGAGGACCACAGACAAAGGATTTAGACCAAACATTCAAGTCCTGGCATACGGGAAACAACGGAGTCATTTGAACGCACGCAGGACGGATGCGTTTTCCAATGCATCGTCCTAAGTTATCGGTTAACTATTTTCCAAAAAACAAAGCTACACCCTTACCTCATATCTCACCACAAATAAATTCCAAATGAAATAAACAAGCCGATGAAGAATAACACAGAAGGAAAAGTAATAAATAAACATGATCTTAAAAAAATGCATAGTCAGTGAGAGAAAAACCTTCCCAAGCACGAGACCTAAATAAGAAAACAGAAGAAATTGCTAGAAGCTTGTCTGAACAAAAATGAAACAATTGCTGAAAAGGGGAAATGTGTAATAAAAAATTAAAACTCTAACCCATTGATAGAAAATTTTTTTGCTAAATAGATGACCGGCCCATGGTTATTGTCCTTAAGATAAAAGGAGCACTTGCAAGCCAATAGAAAACGATGAATGAAAAAAAGGGAAAGAACATAGTGAGGAGATTCACAGAGGAGAAATAGGAAGAGAGAACATACTTCCACAGGAGCGATCAAGCATATCCAAGTCTTGGGTACCCACTTGCCAGAGTTCCTACTGGATCCTTCCTGCTGCTATTCTGTTAGGGTTTTGTTTCACTTCACTTTTTAATTATAATACCGGGGGGGGGCACCTGGGTGGCTCAGTTGGTGAAGCTTCTGCCTTCGGCTCACGTCATGGTCCCAGGGTTCTGGGATTGAGTCCCACCTCGGGCTCCCTGCTCTGCTTCTCCCTCTGCCCCTCCCCCCTGTGATCTTTCTCTCACTTGCTCTCTCAAATAAATAAAATATTTTTTTAAAATGATGATACCAGAGTCCTCATTAACCTGATAGAAGAGAGGGGCATTCTCATATATCCCCGGACAAAAATCTGGGTAAAAGCTTTCTAGAGGCAAATTTGGCAAGATGTATAAAGTTTATTGAAATCATGCATAGTCTACGACTCTGCGATTTCATTTCTTGGAATTTTTTCCGAAGAAAAACTGACAAGTCCAAAAAATTCATGTGTCAATCAAGTCCAACACAGTATCATTGATAATATTGAAAGCTTAGGAAAAAATCTAAATCTGGGTCCACAGAAGCCTGAGCACCCTAACAGTGAGAGCAACGATATTTACCTCTCAGCAACACCTTGAAGGCGGGGTACGGCGAGATATGCCCAGAGTCTGGCACGGGGACGGGGTGTATCCTGTTACAATCAGTATTGCTCTTGCTGTTTCAGCCAGAGCCATTAAGGAAAATGTCGGAGAAATACATGTGTTCACCTGGGGAGACTTGAGATACAGTAAATGCAGAAAAAGCCAGCTACAAAACAACAATTACGGGAAAATCCTATTTTTGAAAAGAAAAATATATAAGAATATGTATCATAAACATTCTGAAAGGAAATACACCAAATGTTAATAGCACCTATCCACGAGTTCTGGGAATACGCAGCAATTCTTTTATTCATAATTCTCTGTATTTTCTTATTTATCTACAATGATTATATATTTCTAGGGTAATAAAAAAAATAAAACATTGTAACTACGAAGACTGTAGATACAAGGAAAGTATTTGTGTTACAATAGAAAGTGAGGAAATACACCAAGCGGTGTATACACCAGTTTCAACTTTGTTAAAATACTCATGCATGTGAAGTCGGGTGTGGAAGTTGGCGCAAAATGAGTACAGTGAAGTTGTGATGCCAGCAGCTCCTCAGGGGGCAGAGAGGAGCTCCTGCCCTGCACCCGAACACCTCCCCGCTGACAGACAAGGTTGGGAGGACCCGCCTGGGGTTCTCTGTGTGCATGTGTCCGTGTGTCTCTGTGTGTGGGTCTGTGTTCAAGTCTGTGTGAGTGTCTGTGTGTGTCTATGTGTGCATCTCTGTGTGTGTCTGTGCGTCTCCATGTTTCTCTGTGTGTATGTGTGTATCCATGTGTGTCTCTGTGTGCATGTGTCTGTCTCTGTGTGTTTGTCTTTGTGTGGCTCTGCACATGTACGTCTCTGTGTGTGCACAGGAGGAAATGAGACGCTGTCACTGGATTTTAACGGGCTAACTGCCTTCCTCAGGCTAACTGCACTGACTCTGCTGCTCTTAAGGGACAGTGGTCATGATGGAGGGGACCCCCGTGACACTGGTGGGAGCATTGAGGGCAGCGGCTCAGACAGACCACTCATCCAGTGTGTGCAAAGATGTGGGGACCCGAGGGCCCAGGGAGCACCCGGTGATATGGACCAACAAACACAGGGCAGGGAAGGGATAGGTGCCTGATGAAGGCCGGATGAGTGCAGCGTGCACTGTGGGCTCCTGAGGGAAGAAGGCGAGCGTCCGCTTAGCCCGGCGCGAGCATGGTCTGGCCAGCTCACGCTCTGCGCGCAGACGTGGACACTCCCCCTTTAGGCCTTGGAGACGCAGTGATCCTCACGCAGGTTTTAGCTCCGAGAGAATCAGGGGTTCATGGACTTGGATGGGAAAAACCACTGAAATGAAGGATACCCTTTAATTCTGAATGTAGGCAATAAAACCACAGTGGTATTAGCAATAGTGACAAAAATGAGGGGGAGTTTTGAGACACCTGCAACAATGACAATGTGCCAGGAAAAATCAGTATTTCTCAGCTCTCCAGAAAGCCCACCGTGAGAACTAGCTCTCGAATGCACTGGAAAAGCACATACCATAAACTTACTGTATGATCCTTGCCATCAATTTGGTTTTTTTCAATATCTAATAACTATTTTCAATATTTGGTTTCATTTCGTGGATTAAAAAGACCAGTCTGAGAAGGGAGTCCTGAGGCCACACTAAAGGCCAAAGTTGTCCAGAATAGAGAAAATGTCAGAGGCCCTGCCCGATGATCCCAGAAGCTTAAAGCCCCATTAATCAGTGACTTCAGGTTGTAAATTAGGCAAAATAGGCATTTTCTAAGGGAACTGGTCCTCATTTCATATGTCCTGGCTTCCCAAACTTAAGTGGCAACTTCAGCTTTGTTCCAGCACTTGGTGCCAGGAACGCAAGATGAAAAGGAGGCCATGGAAGGAAGCCAACCACAATCCAGCCTTCGAGCCAGGAGAAAGCACAGACAAAGCTGGAAAATAAGCAAGGGGCTTTGTTATTATGGTAACTTTGGCTGGTGCAAGTAAACGCAGGCTTTAAAATGCCCAGGGTCACACAGAAGCAAAGATCTGGGGCCTATTTGCTTGGGAGCCAGGGATCTGGGGAGAAACCGCCAGGATCATCATTCTGGCTGGCACCATAGGGTAATGACCCAGAACTGGTTTGTTTTGACAGTTAAAACCCAAGGCAGATAACTGAGATAAGCACAGTTTAAAACCAAGCTGGCCCTCTCAGACGAGCCCGAAACCAAAGGCACCAGCTGCCCGAGGAGACTGCTTTCCTTTTCCTCCCACATGGGTAGCATTAAGCACAGGGCTTTACCCAGAAAGCAGCCTGGAATAGAGGTTGGCCAATAGAAGGAAAAGATGAGATGGCTGGTTTGCCATGAAGGCCAGTACACGTTTGGTCGGCAAACTTACCAAATGTTCACCTTAAGCCAGAGCCCATAGGAGCGGTCCCAGTATCTCAAAATCCAAGTCTCCCAGGAGAAAATGCTTGCAATTTATCTTTCTCCATCTGAGCTGAAGGCTGTGGTGCTCACATGCCCAGCCCCTGTCTGAGGAATGACTGTAACCCCTAACTTGGCATTCTAAGGATATCAAAGGATATTTCAATCAGTAAAACAAAATCCATAGGAAAACAAACAGGATATGACCCCTTCTCAAATATCAAGCCTCAGAGCAAATCTAGCTTATCCTCCCCCAGGAACGTTCCAAGTCCTGTGGTAACCCCTAGGATCGACTCCAAAGCAAAATTTGAAGGGATGTTGGGGAAACCTATAGAGGGAAGTGAACATCTCTGGCTAGGACAGGGCAGCCTGCGGCAGTGGCCTGACCCTGCCCTTGAGAACAGCTATAAAACCTGGATGGGAGGAAAAACCTGTTTAAAAACATTGGAAACCAATCAATACAGCAAGGATTTGAGGGTATGAGATATCAGAGGGAAAAGAAAAGCATTGGGGTGAGCCCTCCATTCACTGATGCTTTTTCCCCACTGGGTTATTTGCAAATTTAGAGCATAGGAAATAGAATGGAAGGAGAAAAAGTGGTAGCCCGGAAAAGTCTGGGTGAGCAAAGAAGACAACCGGAGTGCAGGGCTGTCAGAAAGTGAGGGGCTGAGATTCTAGTGTAAGGGGGGGCCCTAGAAAAGGAAAACCGATCCTCGGCACCCAATTCCCCCGGAGCATTTGTCAATGCTGAGCAATAAATGCAGACACAGGGAGAAGGAGGAGGAATCAAGAGGAAAGCAGGTGCTAAGAGGCTTAACAGCTAAGCAGGGGTTTTGGCAAACTCACAGTGCTGGAGAGACAAAAATTGAAGTTCAGAGCAGCTCACGGGGAGGGGCCTGGTGGGTTCTGCAGGTTTTTGGCTGAGACTCTGGAAAGACGACAGCCCAGGAGTAAGGGCAAACAATGAATAGGTCGCCCATTCCAAAGCTGGAAACCCGGCCTATACAGGGTCAAGCTAATCTTCCCACACTCATCCCCTTCAAGAAGAAAGTGATAACACCATCCGCGGCCTTCAGGATTTGCCTATGAAGTGTTGGCATTTAATTAAGAAATTATCAGACGAGACATGTTAATAGGAACAACTCATCAAAAATCAAGAGAAAAAAATTGGTAAGATGAACAGGTTCACAGGTGATCCAGGCATTCGAGTAATCAGAAATGAATTTGAATTATAATAACCATGTTTAAGAAAATAAGTGAAAAATAAAGAATTGCATCGGTGAAATGGAATCCATAAGAAAGAATCAAAGTGAAGAATAAAATATGAAACTTAAGAATTCAACAGATTTAACTGAAGATTAGACACAGCAGAAGAGAGGACAAATGAACTGATAAGCAGGTGAATATGAAATATCGAAAACTGAAAGGGAAAACACAGTCAATAGCATTACTGTTATACGGGACAGGGTAAATAGGTCTAACATACAATAATTGGAAAGGTCAGGATAAAAGTATCATTTAAAGATGTTGGGTGAGAATTTTCCAACTCTGACAGAAGAATTTTGAGACATTTCACAAACCTCTGAAAAACCACTTCATACTGAAACTGAAAATCAAAGACAAAAAAAATCTTAAAAGCAGAAATGGCCAAAGATAAACAAAGGAACAACAGTAAGACGCACAGCTATCTTTCCAAAAGAAATGAGGGGAGCCAAACGACAATGGAAAAGAAATCTTTAAGATGCTGGAAGAAAATAATAAGTAATTTAGGAATTTATGCTCATTGAAATATCCTTTGAAAATGAAGAATGCATAAAATTTGGAAAATGAGAATATTTCCAATAGACCCACATGAACATAAATATTAAAGCAAATTATTCAGACAAAAGGAAAATGGGCATAAAGATTCATGGTAATGCCAGAAGAAACAGAGACCATCAGAAAAGGTAAAAGTGAAGGTAAAATTGAAGGAATAGTGATTGAAACAACAATAATAATGTGTCGAGGGTGCTTTAGTGTACACAATTAAAATACAAAACAACAATAGCATAAGTGTATTTAAGGTATTATAAGGTCCTTGCATTGTTGGAAAAATAATAAAAGAACAAATTCGAGGTTGAGTCTAATTAATCAAGAATGTGCCAGTCACTTAGACCCACCAATAATCTGTACAGTAATCATTCAAAGAAAATAGCACAATGCATGCATATCTCACAAGCTGATTGACGGTGAGAATTAAGTAAATAATATTTCATTAAATTAATTGAGATCAAGATGGGGGAACGAGTGGGAATAAACAAACAAAACAAAACCACGAAGAATAAGAGGTTAGCTATAATCCCTACATAGCAAAGTTTGGATTAAATGTAAACAAAATAAATACACCAATTAAAAGCCCAGTATTATTTTTTAAGATAAAATGCTGCTTATAAATATTCTCAATGCTATCTCTTTTATTTGCAAAGACACTGTGGAGCTGAGAGTAAAAGTGAAAAGGATGATCCATCCCATGCAAACATCAGCCCAAAAAAGACGCATGCACTTGTTTTCATACCAGAGTAGACTTGAAGACAAAACTGTACTATTAGAAATAAAGGGCGATTGGACAATAATTAAAGAGATGATTCAGGGGCGCCTGGGTGGCACAGCGGTTAAGCGTCTGCCTTCAGCTCAGGGCGTGATCCCGGCGTTCTGGNAGAGAGATAATTCAACAGTAAGGTCAAAGAATTCCAAACTTGTTCCACCTCAAAAAATAGCCTCAGTATATAAAGCAAACCAGACAAGAGTAAAAGTAAAACCATAGAAATACCCAAATTTAATTGTTTTAACACCCATGTATCAATGGAAGATAGAATAAGCAGAAAAAAAGAAAATCAATAAGTTTATGGAGGGTTTAAAAGCCACAATTAACAAATTTGACTTGTTTGACATGCAGAGAACACCATACCAAATACCTGTAGGATACATAGTCTTTACAAGTACACACAAAACATTTCTTAAAACAGAATGTGTGTTTAATCATAAAGCAAGTGTCAACAAATTTCCAAGAACTGAAATCATAGAGAATATGTCCCATGACCAGAGTAGGATTGAGCCAGAAATCAATAACAAAAAGATGACCAGAAATCTTTTCCTAATTTTTTGGAAATTAAGCAATATAGTTTTAAATAATACACAATAAAGAAGTCACAATGAAAATTAGAAGATATCTTGGACCAAATAATAATGCAAACAAGATATACCAAAAGTTGCAAATAAAGCAGAAGCCTTGAAGTCATATACTGGAAATGTGGGACACCTGGAAAGTGATCGAAGTCAAAGGCGCTTAAACTTTTTGGTTTCAGGCACCCTTTGTGTCTTAAAAATTATGGCTGATCCCAAAGAACTTCAGTTCATCTGAGTAATATCCATCATTATTTACTGTAATCTAAATTAAAACTGATATACTTTAAAAACATTTATTAATTCATTTTAAAATAACAATAGTAAATCAATTACATGTTAACATAGATAACATCATTTTTAAAAAAAGAAATTATATTCCCGAAAGCAAAATATTTGGTGAAAAGGTTGGCACTGTTTTACATTTTTGGAAATTTCTGTAATGTCTGGCTTAATGGAAGACAGCTGGATTCTCCTATTTGCAGCTGCATTCAATGTTGTGATATTTTGTTTTGGTTAAAGTATACAAAGAAATTCAGCTTCACACAGATATGTAGTTGGAAAAAGGAGATTATTTTAATAACCTTGTCAGATAATTGTGTATGGACTTCTTTGATACCACACCAAAATTTGGCAGGTGTAGTTTCATAAAGGCCAATTGTAATGTGAAATCTGAACCCATATGAATGCACTTCCATACTCTTACACATAAAAACACATTGATCCATCTTACACATTGAATGGATCTTAAATCATATATGATTTCATAGCACTATAGAATGGTCACTTGAAAAGCATTGATTTACGGAGTTACAAAGATCTTTCAAATATTGATACATGTCTTTATATAATATTTTTAAATTATATTCATTAATATCTCTACTTATCTCCTCATAAAAGTCTTAAAGTATTGGGAAGTTACAAAGTCCACAGAGAGACCAGCCATCCCAGTTTGCCTGGGCGGTTCCAATTTTCGCACCTAAATCCCTGTCAACTAAGGAAACCTCACGCTTCCAGGCAAACCAGCATGATCGATCAATAGTTGACGGATTGTAAGTCTTCCAAATTTTTAAGTTTTGCTTAAAAGCTTGAATTTTATCATTGGCAATAAATAATCTCAATTATCTTCCTTGAAAGGACAAGCTCATTCGATTCTTCTTCTGAAAAAAAAAAAAGTCTGCTAAATATCCAAGTTGGCATAATCACACTTGTCAGTTATCTTGTCAAGTAAAAATAGTAAGCTACCAAAATAACTGGTTAATTCACCTTGCATCTCAATCACGACAGTGTTCTCTGAGTCCAGCTTTGGACATGAGTATTCAGCAAGAAATGCTTTATGCAAACTTCTCATTTGCCATGCAGAATATTAAAAGAAAAATAAAACTAATATTTTTTACCACTCATCCCATATATTTTTAAGTGAAACTAGCATTTTGCATGGAAGTACGTTGCATTAAAGAATGTACTGTTTAGTGGCTCCTGGGTCGCTCAGTCAGTTAAGCATCTAATTCTTGATTTCAGCTCAGGTCATGATGTCAGGGTCATGAGTTCACGCCCTGTGTTGGGCTCCATGCTGGAGGTTGAGCCTTCTTGGTATTCTTTCTGTCTCCCTCACCCGCTGCTCTCCTCTCCATTCTCTCTCTCTCTTTCTCTTAAAAAAAGGGGGGGGCTGCATGGTTTAGTGCTATGATGCTAATTCAAGGTAGGGCACCAACAGTTTTGTTCATCATTGCTTTCACACCATTAGTGTAAGGGACAATGCGGAGGAAAAGGTAATAAATTATTGTATAATGTTGTTTTAGTATTATTATGAAAATAGTTTTGAACTTGTAGAGCTCCTAAATTCCTTAGATACCGCCAGAGTTCACAGAAGACACTTTGAGAACTGATGACCTGCACACCCATATTAAGAACCGAAAATAAAAAGCAAATTGAGCCCAAAGAAATAAAATGTATGATGGAACTTACAGATTCAATACTAGATGAACTTAATATCAAATTGGAGGTAGCAGCAGAAGAAAGAAGAGTAAAGATAAAAGCAGAAGGCGGCAAAATGTAAAGCCTATAGAGTTGAAAATAAACACACCCCAAAGTTCGCTTTTTGAAAAGTTTAACAAAAAAGAGATGGATGGATCTAGTGAATCTGATCAAGAAAACATGGAGCAACAATATGGATACCAGGAAAAACAACAACAAAAGGCCGTCTATATAAGTATTTTAGACATTAAAAAGATAGTTAAAAAGATGGTAGTTTGAACAACTTCATATCAGTACAATTGGGGAATTTAGGTGAAGTGGAAAAAGTTACTGAAGCATTCACAACTGACTAAGTAAGAACTAGAAAACCCAAAAAATTGAATGGGTATTAAAGAAACCAAGCCTGTAGCTCTAAGATCCCACAAGGAAAATTCAATGTCCACATGACTTCCCTGATGAATTCTTATGAACATTTAAGAAAGAAGTGGTGCAATCTTACACAAACTTTTTCAAACATTAGCAAAAGACAAACCACTTTCTCAATTTGTTTCTTGAGACCATTATAATCTCCACACCAAAATCTGACAAAGACATTATGAAAAAGAACAACTACAGGCCTATCTCTCTCATTAACATATAAGTAAATATACCAAATAAAATATCAGCACATTAAATTCACTGTGAAAGAAAAATTTAAATGCATCACATCTCCGTGGGGTTTATTTAGAAAATATAAGTTTAGTATACTATTTAAAAATTAGTCAACATAATTGGCTACATTGACAAAATAAAGGAATTTAATAAAATTAAGCATCCATTCATAATAAAAATATAAGAAATTAGAACTGAGGGAAGCTTACTTACCTTGATAAAAGACATGCACAATCGCACACACACACGCACATGTGCACGTGAACACACACACACACACACACACACACACACCAGCAAAGATCATAATTGCTGAAGAAATACTCAAACTGCCCCCTGAAGCTGGGAAAAAGACAAAAGCGCTTGCTATTATCACTATCATCAGAACACCATACTAGACATCCTAAGTAGTGTAATAAGGCAAGAAAAATAAAAATACAAGGGTTGGAAAGGAAGAACCAAAACATTTTTTTAGGTGACATGATTATGTACATAGAAAATCTTACAGGTAAATTATTAGACTTAATAAGTGAATTTATCAAAGCATCTGGATTCATGGTCAATGTATAAAAATCAAAATTGCATTTGCACACACTAGAAATAAACAACTAGAAAATGATTTTTTCATTGACACCAGTTATAATAGCATAAAAAATCATACAGCTAGGGGAAAAAATGTACTGAAAGATGTAAAATCTCTGCACAGAAAACAGCAAATTATTGAGAAAAGCTACAGATTGACCTGAATGGAGATACATATCATGTGCATTGATCAGCAGAGTCAATGGTAGTATAATTCTGTCAGCGCTCGAGAGAGTCAATAAAATGCTAGTCTTGAAATCCCATGGTATTTTTACATGTGAGGTTGATGAACTGATTTTAAAATCTACATGGAAATGCAAATGATACATTGAAGTCAAAAATGTATTACAGGGGCGCCTGGGTGGCACAGCGGTTGAGCGTCTGCCTTCGGCTCAGGGCGTGATCCCGGCATTATGGGATCGAGCCCCACATCAGGCTCCTCCGCTATGAGCCTGCTTCTTCCTCTCCCACTCCCCCTGCTTGTGTTCCCTCTCTCGCTGGCTGTCTCTATCTCTGTCGAATGAATAAATAAAATCTTTTTTAAACAATGTATTACAGTTTCCTAAGATAAAGATGTATTTCCTCAGTCAATAACTGGAACACATGATGAAAAGGGTAGAAGAAGCCAGAAACCTAAACACACGCAGGTATATATGGACGTACTTGCACGGGTGCATGTGCGTGGACATGCGTATGTTCTGTTAGCTTAATATACGACAAAGGTGCCTCTGTTGTTCAGTGGAGTAGAATGGTCTTTTCAATAAACGGTGTTGTAGTGGTTAGATATCCATGTGGAAGAAATGAAACGTGATCCCTATCTTCCACCATACACAAAACCAGGTGCCAGGTGGATCGTGGGCCTAAATGTAAATGACAATCAATAAAAGCTTCTAGAAGGTAACGTAGAAGGATATCACTGTGACCTCTGGGTAGGGAAAGATTTCCTAAATAGAAGACAAAAAGCATTAATCATGAAGGAAACAATGATTAATTGAATTGAACACAAAAATTGTCATTTATCAAAAGATATCATTAAAAGAAAAAAAAAATAAGGCACGCTCTCGGAGAGGTACTTTCAATACATATATTCAACAAAGAACTCAGATCCTGAATATAAAAGGAATTCCTACCATTAAGAAAAAGACAACTCAGCTTTTTAAAAAAAGTCAAAAGCATAATCCATAAAAAGGAAAATTGATCAATTTTGGATTTCATCAAAATTACAAACATTTGCTCCATGACAGACCCTGTCAAGAGGATGAAAAAACAAGCTACAGAGTGGGAGAAAATATTTGCAAACCACATATGCAACCAAAGAATAGTACGTAGAATATATAAAGACTTTGAAACTGAACAGGAATAAACCAGTAATCTAACTGGAAAACGGGCAAAAGACAAGATGAGACATTTCACCCAGGAGGTTGTACAGATGGTATCGAAGCACTAAAGATGTCCAATGTCATTTGTCATTAGGAAAATGCAACTAAAACCACAGTGAGGCGTCACCACACACCTACCAAGATGACTACAACCCAATCCAATAAAATACAGCACCAAATGCCGGCAAGGATGCAGAGAAACGGGTCACTCACACATCCCAGATGGGACTGTAAAATGGGAGAGCCATACTGGAAAACAGTTTACCAGTTTCCTTTACACACTAAACATGCAACTATCATACAGCCCAGCAATTGCACTTTTGGGCATTATCCTAGAGAAATAAAAACATGTTCACACAAAACCAGTTCTTGAATGTTCATAGCCAAAAAGCGGAAACCACTCCGATGTCCTTCAACTGGTGGATGGTTAAAGAAGCTGGCGTATGCATATTCTGGAACACTGCTCAGCAATGAAAAGGAATGGATGATTGATACACACAACAACGTGGATGAATCTCAAAGGCATTAAGCCGAGGGGGGGGAGCTAATTCCTAAAGGTAACAAACTGTATACTTCCAAATATAGCATTTCTGAAATGAAAGAATTATAAAATAGAAAACGTATCAGTGGTTACAAAGGATCAGCAATGGGGTGGGGGGGAGTGTGACTACAGAAGGACAACATGAGGGATTCTTGGGGTGATGGAAATGTTCTGTATCTTGACTCTCGATGTCAACATCCTGGTTGCAATACTGCACCACACAATGCGAGATGTTTCTATTGGGAGAAACTGGGTAAAGGGTATATGGCATCTCTCAGTATTATTTCTTATAATTACATGTGAATCTATAGTTATTTCTATATAGAATAGTTTCTATATAGAATAGTTTCATTAAAGAATAATTGCAAAATACCAAAAATCAAAGACCTGATGTGAATTTCACTAAAAATGGCTAACAGGTATATGAAATAGTATTCAACATAATTAGTCACCAAAGAATTGCAATTTATAACTTCGAAGAGATGCCACTACGTAGCCGCCAGAATGGAGGGGAAAATACTGCCAATACCAAGTATTGCATAGACGTGGAGCAGGCAGAACTCTTAGCCACCCCCGGCAAGAGTATGAGCTGATGCAAGCCACTTGGAAACCCGCTTGACAGAGTCTCACAAGGCTGACAGCTCACATAGTCTTCGACCTAGCAGGTCCACCACTGGACACATCCTCAAGAGTAATGTGTCTGTGTGTTCACCGAAGGACATGCACAATAATGCTCTTGGCAGTGCTGTTTGTAATAGCCAAAACCTGAGGAAACCACACAGACACCTATCAACGGTAGGACAGTTATACTGGCAGCCTTCCGTGCCATGGAATATTATGCACCAGTGAAAAGGTACAAATCATTGCTCCACATAACAGAATGGAGGACTCTCACAGAAACATTATTGAGCTAAAGAAGTCAGGTGCAGCAGACAAAAGAGTCAATAACACATAATTCATACACAAAACCTAAACCACAGTGATAGATGTCCAAATGGTAATTAACTTAGCGTGGCAGCAAGTGGAGGAAGCGGCAGGAAGACTCCTGCTGTAATATTCTGTATCTTAACAAGAAGGGATGCAACGAAACTCAAAGTCGTAAGTGCCAGGATGGGTAGAATTCATGACAGCAACCTCAGAACAGTGCTCTAGCTATTCAGGCTGAAAGGAGATGATAAAGAATATAGGAGGCAGGAGAAATTCGTGACAAAGAGTGCCCAGTGGTACAGTCCTTGATGCATGCACGGGAGCCAGAAACACGGACACCTCAGGGGCAGTCTTGTTCTCATTAAAGTGGTGGAGCGGCGCAAGGAGCTGCTTAAATGTGAACCCTCAGTCCTGCGGAGAGAAAGGCCGGGGATCATCCTGTAATAAGGGGCGAGTGGGGCAAGCAAGTGCGTTCGTGGAAGATGATCAGAGTATTATCAGGCAGATTAGAAGGGGAGTGATCTCTTGGTGATAGTGTCATGGTAGAAGGGCAGCTTTCTGAGTTGTCAATGAGAATGACTGGTCTTCAGTTTAGTAAAAACAACAACAACCACAAAAACCGTAATTTTACCTAAATTATAAAGAGCATTGCTTGCGTACTATAAATGGACAGCTCACAAAAGTCCGTGTCCTGCTGTTCCACATTTGCTTCACCTTCATGACCAGACACCAACTAGTTTCTGAGTGATTTATCCACCTCCCTGTGTCTTTATAGTTATTCGTGTTCCTCTTCAATATGTAATTTAAGAGGCTATGTAATTGACAATGCTGTGGGTTCAATTTTTATGGCAACTGAGAGATGACGCACAAGTTATTTCTCCAGCCTCTTACCAACTTGATCCTCAACACCGTCCTGTCTCGCTGAGGACAGTCCCAGTGGTCCAGAAACAGGTGAGCAAACAGGTACAAGTGGAGTGTGTTAGAAGGTGTGCTCACACGTGTTCACGCACGCACACCTCGGGTGCCTGGGCTGTGCTGACTGCAGCATTTAGCACAATGGAATCAGCCTCCGTAGCCCCGATGTATGCTGGAGGGATCCCACTTTCTTCCTCCTTCAGTTTGGGTCAAGAGCTCCATGTGTTTCTCTGCTTCCAGAACAGCACTGATAACGTAGGGTAATAGAAATGAAATCCATGCCTAAAATGATTAACATGTGAAGTCAAGTTCCTCCTGCTCAGAGAAGAGGAGGGAATTTAGACTGTGTTCTCCAATTACTACTGCTCAGTGCTATTTGCTGAACTTACAGGCAGAAAATATGCCTTTCAGACGTAACCCCCCAAAACGCCTAGTCTACCATGTATATAACTGTTATTTCCCCCATGAATAAAAAAATACTTGGAAAGGGGAAAACAAAACCTTCAAAAGTTCTCACCCACAGCTCTCTAAAACCTGCAGAGAATAAGGGATGGGCGATATCAACAACAGGAAGCCTCCATTTGTGGCCACATATCCCAGGGCAGCCGAGGCGCCTGGGCAGCAAGGGGTCCCATGGAGACCCTCAAGTCCAGTTCTGCCAGGACTGAACGGCACCATCAGATGGGAGCAGCTAGGAGGCTGACATGGGGTTGAGCATAAGTCATTAACGTCTGTAAGTCTGTACTTGAACAAAGCACCCCCTTGGCTTCTGGGGTAATGGCTAGGAGGGCAGAGCTCATTAACAGGCATCCTTTTCCAGCGAAAATGGTCCTGTCTTTAAGGAGGGTGACTGAAGAACTCTTCATAGAATGAACACAGCTTTCTCTCCTGTCCATGACTCTTTGGGTCCTTGCTTGCTTCTGGATGGAGAGGGAGAGAGAAATTAAAGGGAAATTCACATTGCTCATGTTCGCACAATCTAAAAATGGGTTAACCACAGATCCTCAGAGGCCACTCTATCTCAAAGCATTGGGTTTCCCCATCGTTATCTCCCGCATAATAATGTAAGGAGATGACATTATTGTGTGTCGACCACATGACCATTCTGTGCAAGGCTACACGTGTGCATGCACACACGACACGCGAGCATGTGCACACACACACACACACGCAGAGTGGACTGAGTTGAACGATCACTGCATCCTTTCAGTACTGAGGAAACACCAGGCCAAAGCTTCTCCATGGCCTCTTCTGCTTTCACTTGGGAGGCTCTATGTTCCCCATGCTGCAAACAACAGTTAAAAATTTAAGCCCAGACTCCCAGGGCATTTGAGGAAGGGGGAGCTTATGACCGCAGCTAGGGCAGGAGTCAGACCACGGAGATGCGTTTTGATTTGATCGACGACCAGGTCAAACTGCAGCTCTTGGAGCAGCATCTGGGGGCTCTTTTCCCAGCACAACCTTGCTGTGGTTTCTAGTCTCCCTGGGATCATGCAGCCTCTGGTCCCGCATCTCTTCCTCCCCAAGGACCCTGTCCCCACAGAGGAATCCCGCTCGGCGGCAGCCTGCAGGCTAGTAAAAAGAGAAGGACATCAGACACTGCTAAACCGCTGGGCCTGGGAGGGAATGATGGGCTCACAGATAAACATAATGGGGGCTGCGGAGAAATTTCAGGGACAAGGAAACGACATTTAATGCCCGAAGGGAAAAACCTGTGGCAAGCTCAGGGATATATTGCTGCGGCGGCAAAACTTGGCAGGGCCCCCGGCCCTTCTCAATACGGGATATGCGTTAATGGATCCAAAATATTGAAAGCAAATATTGACTCCGACTCCTAAAAAGCCTTTAATTATTTATTTTGAATAATTTGATACTCAAGTAAATCAATGCTAAAGCATTAATGCTATTTCTCTGTTTGTGCCAAATCAGTGCTTCGCAGTGGGGACCCAGTCCCTCTTTGCAGGCGAGCGCTCGCTCTCAGTAGGTAATCCATTTCTGCAGAGTGCCATTAAGTTAATTTCAAAAAGAACCAGTAAAGGTATATGGAGCAGGCAGTAATAGCATGGAAAAAATCCAAAATTACTAGACCCAGCAACAGAACTTGGATGCCATTTTCATGCACTAATAATTTGTAGTCTACGTATTGAAGGTAACTATAAACTGACTACTTTCCGTGCTAAAGCATTCGGGTAATTAAAAATACGCCGTTAGTTGTCTCTCTTTCAACATTTGGGAACAAGATGCCTTTTTTCTCTTCCTGAATAAATGCGGTTTGCAGACTGCATCCAGAGCGACACTGAAGTCTTGAGTCACGAAAATGATCTCGATGTCCTTGTTTTCCTCCCGGAGCCCGAGGTGGGTTTGCCCAGCAGGGTAGGGGTGAGCCTGGGACGCTCTGGGGAGGCGCCCGGGAAGTCGGCTGCATTTTAGCAGAATTACTACATTAGGAATCTGTTACTAAGAACAATTCTGGAAAAACGACATGAAATTAGACATCTGACAAAAGGAGGGCCCCACCAAAATACATCATATGCTTTTGTTTAGGGGGGAAATCAAAAAAACACAGGAAGGAAATAACTGTCGAACAACATTTTCAACTTCTAAGACCAGGTAAAGAGAAGCCAAACTACTTGAAGTTTCTATGAACCTCATATGTCAAACCGTTTCCTGCTCCTTCATTGAATCTCCCGGAAGAGCAGTCTTTTTCCACTTCTATCTTGTCCGCAACAGCTACTGTTTAGGTTGTTTTCATAAACTACCCATTTCTAGAAGCCCCTGTAGAAAAAGGATCAATTTAACCAAGGAAGGTTGAAAAAAAAAAAAAA